>NW_007195166.1:0-13927 GCF_000164805.1 Carlito syrichta | reverse complement strand
CACACGAACTGTAGCCATTAGTTCCATGGGGAAGGTGGGATGGTTTCAATTCCTCTTTTTCTATTTATCAGTTCCTCAACCATGGGAAATCTGGTCATTGATCTTTTTGACTGCTTCATGTTGAATGTTGTAGAATCCACATTTAAAAGTACCAAAGAATGTGGAATATGGTGTGGATCCTCTTGGGAATTCAAGAGAACAATCCTGAAAAGTGTATATGCCTTTTAAGAATTCCAAAAACCAAAAGTCAAAAGAAGGTGAATATTCCTCTCATATAACCAGTCCCCTGTGGCTTGTATATGAGGCATATCAGCCGCTTCATCTGGGGTGCTCCATTTGGCATGTATAGCTGGAGTTGGACAGTCCTCCTTCTCAGTGTAAACAGACCTTACAATGGCTTTTATTCAGTCCACCAGGCTGGTTGTTCTCTTGTGTGTCTGGATCATCTGTAGTCATCTGCAATAGTTCTCTTGTGTGTCTGGATCAACTGTACCCATCTGCAATATTTTGGTAATGAGTGTAGATCCTGTGTCAACCAAAACATGCCCTTCCTCTCTGCAGCATCTAAAACCAAGATGTGCTTCCAAATTTGCTACTCTCCCAGTACATTTTAGTAAAGGTTTATCAGAAGGCTGATGTTACCAATCTACAAAATGAAAACATTCCTTCACATTATATCCTCTGGTTTCATGAGTTATTTGATTTTTGACCTTCTCCTACATTGACTACCTTCCTGGAAACCACAAGTCTTAGAGGTACTTTCTGCTGTCCTGGCATAATTTTTCCCTTTGTAGTAGCTTTGAGTCTAGAGATTCAGGCCTAGGCAGACCTACATTTAAGCTTGGTCCAGCCTCAAGGCCCAAGTCAGCACTCTCTTATTTTCATTTTAGCTATTATAAGTAAAAAATGACCAAGGGATTAAATATTTCACTTTTTCCCTTATGAGTCTGCATTTCCTTATGCATCCAGGGATGACTCCATCTCTAAATTCCACTGATAACTTTTACCTTTAGTAACTGAATGCAGCAGCACTGTGGTTCCATACCATGGGTGATCATGTTGTCACCCAGGAATCACAGGTTAATCTAATAACAGGTGTACCATGGTTTTCTCCTGAAAAATTATTTCTCCCTCCAGTCCTCCATTTCTACCAAAGATAAATCACAATGGGACAAAATTGTTGGTAAAATAAATTTTGGTCTTGCTATACTTGGTCTGATTATTTGCATAAACTACAGCAAAAAAATTATTGTCCATATAGTCTCCTTTTAAGTTGATTTTAAGACTCATGCCTGTAATCCCAGCACTTTGGGAAGATGAGGTGAGGCTAGAGGAGTTTGAGACCAGCTTAGGCAACATAATGAGACCTTGTCTCTACAAAAAATAAAAATAAAAATAGGTGGACATGGTAGTGAGGAAAAAGGATTGCCTCAGCCCAGGTGGTTAAGGCTGCAGTGTGCAATGACTGTGCCACTGTACTCCAGCCTGGGTGACAGAGCGAGATCCCAATTCAAAAAAAAAAACCTCAAAAAAACAATAAATAAATAAGCTAACTTTGCTAGAACGTTTTCATAAGAAATTTTGGATTCAACTTTTTAAAGCCTCAAGGCCAGAAACCAAGCTAAGGATTTGCCATTAGACTGTGCTTATAATGCCTGCACAAATTCCTCTCTGCTTGAGGTTTCAAAATATCTCAAGTTTCCTGGGCCTAGTAGAAAATGACATTCCTTACTTTCCACAGGTCAGAACCGTATAAAAGAAAATTTCATAAACAAGGTATAAGGTTCATCTTTCCAAGGAGTTTTTATTGGCCCTATAATTTGTGCTCATATCTAATATATGTCATTCTTGTCAAAGTCTTGGTAGACAAATGAGTACCTCCAATTGTGTCCTGTTAAAAAGGAAACAGACTCTTGTCGAACGTATTCAAACAACAATATTGCCATAAGTTGAGAATACTCACAAATAGTTTCCAAATTCTAGAAAAACCAGATAGAGAAAGAAATATGCCTCAAATTTTGTTTACAAGAGTATACTCTGGGCAACCCCCTCGGGTTCCCTCCCACTGTAGGAGCTTTTCTATCCTCTCAATAAATCCTGCTTTCTAAAAAAAAAAGAGTACACTCTACTCAATTGTTAAAGGCTATAAATAGTTCAAAAGATAAAAGTTTTCTTGACTCTGAAAAGAGACACACAAAAAAATCAATGTTTTAAACAAAAAAGTCACAAAAATTATCTAAGTCCTGTAGTACTTCAGTCCATGCAATTAACTCCTATTCTGCTCAGTATTGGGTCAGCAATCCTCATTAACACATCAGCTCTCTAATGAGTCTTGGAAGTTTTCTGTCTAGTCCCATGGCACAATCTCTGAAGTTATCAGAAACTTACATTCAGGGGTTATTTTTTTTTATAACCTCACCTAAAAAAAGCAGGTTTTAGACTGTAACTGATTTTAAATTGCTTTTTTTGAGAAAAATCAAAGAAAACAATCATTGTGAATGTTTAGAATAGTCATGGTTAAAGACACAATCAATGAGGAAATCTGATTTTTTTGACAAACAACAATTTAACATAATTATTATTACAAATCACATATACTAAGGTGTATCAGAATTTTTAAAATCTCACACAACTTTGCAATACATATTAATAACAGATTTATATAAATATAGCCCAAAGAAAGTTAAATACCATTTCATATTTGACAATGCTTCCCGTATAATTTTAACATGCCAAATATGCCTAATATTTCTCTTTTGGACTTCAGGGGACTTAATATATATTTTTTTAAAGTTAGTTTGAGGTCAAAAAGACTAAATCTAAAACTTGAAATTTTGTCCTTGGAAAGATTGTTAGACATCAAAGGTAAAATGCTTGATATAATAAAATAGAATCACAGGTCACTATAAGGTAGTCATTGATCTAGCCAAAATGGTTATGTGAAGATTCTTTAAAAAGCAAAATCTATACTCTTTGGTAGAGAGGGGATTCAGTTTCCCAAACAATAAAACCTAATAAAGGCAATAGGAGGCCAACTAAATCTGTTCCTCTGTGTCCCCTCCTTTTTTTTCTGCTATTTACTCAAAAATTAAACAAAAATCCTCTGCCATCTCTTATTATTACATGAAAATCTTGCCCATAAGAGAAAACCAAACTTTACCTCTGCCTAGTACATCATTCATATTAAAGTTAATTTTAATAAAACCTTACAAATTATTCAATTTCAATCAGGTCCACCACAAGGCAGAATTTCTGCAAACCTTCTACAACCCTCCACAAAAGCAGATTAATGCTCCAGGAGAACTCTTATTCTGACACAGGGGCCAAAATGCTGGTCTTATATCAGTGTGTTTTTGATATTAATGTTTAATTTATAGAAAAACTCTGAACTAATGTTATCCCTCAAAATAGGTCCTTATTATTTCAAGTGTTCACTTATTTCACAATAGCCCCTGGGCTAGAAGGATTAACTACTTTCAATTTATGTCCTTATGTCTCACACAAGCAGTTTATTTTGATTGTCAACTTCTCCTGGCTCTGAAGATGAATCCTTGACTGGTGGCAGGAGTTGGTGCCTTTTTCAGACCCAGACATCAGAGCCCTTTAACTCAGAACAAAGATTATTAACAGAACTTTCATCAAAGACATTAGGAGGCTCAGATCATTAAAACAGAATCACAGGTCATTGTAAAATAATAGTTATTAATTTAACCAAAGCGATGATCAAAAGGTTTTAAAAGTAATACAGAAAGTTACATGAATTTAAAAACCTAAATTCTTTTGAATCTCAGTTTTCCTAAGTAATTAAAAAAAACCTAAGATGATGACATAGGAATTATCTAAATTTGCTTGCTAGGCCATTTACCTAGAGGTAAATGGAAAAATCTTCTATTGTGTGATTGTTTCGCCTTATGAGAAACTCATTTAAATAATCTGAAAGTCAAACCTGATAAAAGGGGTATCTGAATTCATCAGATACAGGATGAGTGTGTGCAGAGTCATGAGTGAAATAAGAAACAAAAAGACGAGTATCTTGAACAGGGCATAAATGGCTGTTACTAACAGCATGGGAAGTTTTCTGGTAACATGGAACAACTTAGACATATCAAGAAAAGCCAAGAGTACAGATTCAATTTATACTGGAGGAAAACATTACTTTTCTAGACTTTACAGATAAATATTTCAGCATCAGGCCACAGCAAAGTTAGAACTAGAGGAAAAAAATACAGGAACTGAAGAAAAAGTTAAAAGAAGAAGTTATCACCTCAGGTCTTTTCAGGAGAGAAAAAGCTGAAAGCAACAAGTCACAAAAATGTTACACTTCTGAGATATAATATAGCTATATATTAATATCTAGATATAATAAAAATTAAAACCTTTTGTACAAGATCATTTTTCATACACCATTCTCTTCCTTATAACCTATCTTACCCAAAATACGTTTCATATTATTAAATTTTCACATCTCTCCCCCTACTTAATTGCTCCTTTCTTCCTTGTTTCATAAATAACCTTTCAAATTTTTCACAATTTGAACTAACTGTTAGATACCTTTTGAATTAGACAAAATAATTATTGTTTTTCTCAATAAGGTCCTACATCTTCTTTGGCACATTTTATATACAGATTATATATTAACTAGAATTCTTATTCTTAGTAACCTTAAATTGTAGTGCAAAATCTACAAAGTAAGAAGTCCTGAACTATCTATCAAAGATTAGTATTTTGTACGTGAGAACATTCCACAATTCTTAAAAATATGTTTATGCTGACAATTCCTAAGACAATCCTATTTTAGTTTCACCAACAATCATAAAGCCAGCTTGCTTATTAAAGATTTACTTGCTGGGCTCGGTGGCTCAGCCTGTAATCCCACGCCTTTGGGAGGCTGAGGTGAGTGGATTGCCTGAGCCCGCGGGTTCAAGACCCACCTGGGCAGCAAGACCTCATCTCTACAATAAATCAAAAAATCAGCCGGGCGTGGTAGTGCATGCCTGTAATTCCTGCTACTTGGAAGGCTGAGGCGGAAGGATCGCCGGAGCCCAGCAGGTTGAGGCTGCGGTGGCCGGGAGCGGCCACTGCACTCCAGTCTGGGCGACAGAGTGAGACTCCAACTCAAAAAAAAAAAGATTTACTTAAGCCATATGAACTTGAAAAATGCTTGGACTTGTTTACTTAATTTATGAGAGTTTTATTTATAAGCCAATTTGATAACCTGTAGACCATGACACGTAAATGTACATATACAAAAACATACCTAATCAGGTATATACACACATACACAAAGATAATTCTAGCCATGAGATATCAATACAAACTTATTGGTTTACCAATATATTTACCTGGCTAAACCCAGTTAGCCCCAATGCGTAATCCAATAAAGGCTGTGAATCAAAATGTTGGGCAAAGCAGTTCCCATGGTAGTTTGATTTTTAAAAGCCAAAGATTCCCAGACTTCAAAGAACACTGGGCCAAAGAACACCACAGAGGAGCATCACATACTAACCAAGCCCAACCCTGCTTAGAATAGTAACATAAATGCCTGGATACAGGAAATTGCACCTGCTACCCATTCAACAGCAAAATGAGTTCAGCTGTAAAACAGCAGTATAATTCAAACATCCTGGAGAGTTCAGACCCCAACTTCTCCAGACTCCAAAGAACACTAGGATCAAACAGCATTGCAAAGATTATCACTGTACTTCGTTCCTTTGGCTTATAACTATATTAAGATAAATATTGAAGAATGTACACAAGTGGGTTGCATTCTGGGTTTAAATTTTGATTTCTCATGACTATATTGATATACATACAAAAACAAGCAATTATCAAAATACTGCATTCCAACTTCTGTATTGACTAATAAGCCCCAAAAGTAACCAAATTGAAATAGTCTGGGGTCTTTCTCTCTCCATTGGTTGGGTTTGTTCAACCTGCAAAAGGAAACTCTTTGGGAATTCTCCAAATTGAGAGAAGTAGAAACCACTGTCTGGTAGCCACAAAACACACTCACTTGTCCAGACACACAAACAAACAATTACTAACAAGCCCCCCATGAGTGTCTGAACTGAAATAGTCAGGATACTTTCCTCTCTATTGGGCTTGTTCAACCTTCAAATGGAAAATCCTTTGGCGATCCCAAAACTGAGAGAAGCTGATCCCACTTTCTGGAATACATAAAAGATACTCACCTGGCTGGTAGCAGATGTCAGATTTCAAAGGCTGTTCTTCTTAGGCAATCAGGAATATAGTTGGGGGCTGGCTACAGTGGGGCTGGAGAGATAAACCAAATATACCTCCAGCCAAAAAGTATTGAGCAGCTACTAGGAAGGTTCCTAAAACTCCCCTCCTTGTGGTAGCTGAACCACAGACAACGCTTTCCTGGCCAGGGAACCAAAATCTGTTACAGAAACACCAAAGGTTTGATGACTGGGATCCTGTTTCTCCCTGCACAGAAAGTCAATCACTGAGACAATAAGTATTGCCAAAGAAGGCTTTTTATTGGGTGATACCAGCCAAAGAGAATGAGAGATTCATTCTCAAATCCATCTCCCTATCCCACAGAAGTCAGGGTTTATATAGTGGGTCAAGAATGTAGAAAACAGGAACTTGGGAGGGGTAAGGAAGAGGAGTTGGTAAACAGGAATTAGGGTGGAGTAAGGAAGAGGCATTGGCAGACAGTTGGAGTCTGGCATTTCATTGTCTGGATGTGGTGATCTGGTGAGTTTCAGTTTATTGATTCCATAGACCTGAGGGTTGGTTTCTTGAGAAAGGAACTCAGATAAGATAAATATAAGTTTCAGGGTTTAAGGCCAAGAAGGTCAATTTTGATTTCCTGTGAAAGGACATCAGGACAAATGTAAGTTTCAAGCTTTAAGACCAGGAGGGTCAATTACTATGTTTATTCAAAAGTATCTATAGTCATTAGTTCTATGGGAAGTTAGGCCTACTGCAGATGGGCGGAGGAAAGTGACATGCTGAATTAATCACATCTAAAAAGTTGTTTGAGTTCCTTTGGCGAATTTTGCCAACACAAAGAAATCATTAAATGATATTTAGTTGACTAAGTACAGTAACTGAAAAAAGTGAAATATTAGTTTACTCCTATGTAATCAGAACTGAAAATTCTTATTTTACTTTTTCTTCAATATGTAGTCTCAATAAGAATTATAAATCAGAGATGAATTACTCAGTGCTTTTTCAGAGTTTATGACGAAATTATGAAGTCAAGATAGCAAGCACTGGAAAGGTATAGTTGAAAGCAAAAAGGATTATTGAAATTCTTAAAATAATTTGTAGCATCCCATCAAAGGAATTTTTTAATTATCCATGTCTTATTCATTTTAAAAATTTGAGTACCAAGCTTCCAGTAGAGGGGGGTAGAGGGTCAACTGATCTGACTGAAGATTATTAGTAAAGCCAAATAAAAATTTGAAAGAAATTCCAGTTTCTCAAGGCAATAATTAAGAACAGCTCTCCTTTGTATATTTGTCATACCTAATTTCTGCTTAGTCATATTCACCTAAGTCACTACATGCCTCAACTGAAAAACCGAATTTAGCTCACAAAATAAATATCTGTATAAGTATGAGCAATTTCAAAACCACACCAATGCTACTGTTTTATTCATTGCAAGTCTTTGTCATGAAATATAGCCCACAGCAGAAATTAATTCCTTTACCTGAGAAATATGCTTTGCCAAAAATGAGATGGAAACCCCATATTATTATAGAATAATCCTTCAATCATCAGATAAACTACTCTCTATATAATACCCCTCTGACATTTGTGAAACCTTTGACTTTTTAATGCATTTCTAACATCAAATGATGTCTTAGAATAGTGTTTTTGAAATTTACTATTTGGTAGGAAATCAACTAGTTTAAAGAATGAGTGCATGCTCTTCCACCATGCCTTAACTCACTGATGAGAGGATTATAAGTAGTTTTAGTGTAAACTCTGCCCACTCCTAAACTCTAGTCACGTCTGGGCATGCCTGCCAAACTTTGTGATTTTTTGCAGAAGCCTGTTTCTGTGGGGCTGAGAAGGCTCTTGGGAGAGTCCGGCAAAGAAGGCAGATTCGCTAATAAGTGGTATATTGGCTTGAACAAGGACTAACTTTTTGGTTTAAGAAGAGAAACTAGAAGAAGGTCCAATGCATGGACTTTTTACACAGAAAGCATAGAGTTGGAAGGTATAAGTGAAACCCAAGCAAATTGAAAGATGTTGCAACACAAGTGACTCAGCAAGAGCAATAGTAGCAGCCCAGTCTTTATGCTTCCAGCTGTCCAGAAGAATGACCTTTGGATCTTCTCTTTTCAGGAGCCAGTTTTGACTTAGCTAGAGTAGGCAGGCATTCATAGGCTGGGCTACTTTGGTGCAAGTAACCCGTCAATCTTTGAAATATATAGAAACAAATACCAGCCATTTTTATACTTTAAACAAAATATACAAAAATTGAAATTGCTAGTTTAAAAATCAAGTGCCCAAACCAGCTGTATATTGAACGCTGTTGGTACAACAAATGTAAGTCACAGTTTGGTGACACCAAAGACTTTGTTACTAAGTTCCAAAGGGGATTTTGTTTTTCCCAGAGACCCTATCAAGACCAAAGGGAAAGGCAGTTTTCACGATGTCCCTGAGGGTACTGTTGGGAATTATCCTAAGCCCGGCCCCCACTGGATGGATACCTCAGTGCTATTAGGGGAAGAGAACAGAATAAATACTGAAAGAGGTATTTCTCTGAATTCTAAAACATGAGTGCACTGGCAACTTGGCCTAAGTAGTTCTTTAACAGAGTATGACCCCAAACAGAATATGTCTCCCAAAGGAGACAAGGAGATGGTCTTTCTCCTTTCCAAGAGAACACTAAAATTGGTAGGAAAGGGCAGAAGCCAATAAGCATGGTGTTGGCCAGAAGATGCACACTGGTGGGAGAGAAGAGGGGCTGTATCAGTTATCAAAAATGGATTTGTTACTAAGCAGTGGTGAGCCACCTACTGGAGATGGTCAGAAATACTTGTTTGGCAGTAACGATTTTATAGAAGACTGGAAGTCCTACATTACCAGTCGAGGCCAGAAGTCTATGGAATATAATTTCAACTGTGCCTTTACCCCAGTCATACGTGTAAACTGGAAAGATAGATTTAAGCTAGGTGGAAAGTAATTCTGGTGCTTATGGACAGAGAAAGTGAATTACAATTTGGAACCTTTGAGGATCCTCTTGATATCTTTGGGAAAAGCTGTCTGTCATACTTATTTGAATTTAGAGATCACAGTGCAGAGGTACATTTTCAGAGGATATTTACTGACACTCTAATACATTTTCAGCACTTGATGGGTGTTATAGTGGATGCAAGAGAAATATGACTATTCTGGCACTTAGGGTACTATGGTCTGGTGGGAGAGATAACACAAGTACACAGACAATTTAGAAACAAAGTAAAGGGGGAGTTAGGAAGATACAGGTGTTTGGTTGATTGTTATAACTAGTGCTTGCAATTAGCCCAAACTGGTAATAATTCTAAAGGGGATTTATTCACCTTACATCCACCAATTTGGGCTAATTGCAAGCACTAGTTATAAGAATCAACCAAACACCTGTATTTTCCTAGTAAGGTGAATAATTCCCCTAAATTAACTTGAAGTGAAAAAACACAGTAGATAAGCCACTCTCACTCAATTCATCTTCTAAACTCTTCTGCTCTTTGCTTGGTTTTTATGCTTGTCACCCTGCCAAATCACCATGTAAGAGAGCGCTTGCTGGGCTTAGTACTATCTATGGCTAACACTGACTCAGCTTCACATTTACATGTGAAGCTGCTTTGATGTTTCTTTATGATTGTGTGGATCCCCTACTTTCACTGCGTTCACAAAATTCTCTTATTAAATAAATTAAATTTATAAACAACTTTTATAACATTATACATCATCTAAGAAGCCCTTAATTGTAAAATATATCATTACTTTATGTACCACAAAGAAAAAAAAATGTCCTGCCAATTAAACTATGCCACTATGTTTTCTTATCACTTGGAATTTGAAATTAATGCTTAATAAAATAATTTTTTAAGGCTTATTAATATAGAGAATTTTATCAGATACCCCTTGTGCATAGATAGAAAGGAATATATAAACAAAAGACATTGTTTAACATTCCTGAAATTTCTTCACATTCAGAGTCTAACTCTCTCAAGTTACTTTTTTTTCCAAGTCACGTTTTAACTCAAGAGTTGGCGGTGCTTTTCTACATAATGCCTTTCCTCTTTACATCAAAAATATTGGTGATATATCACTACTTAAAAAAAACTTTTATTGAAGAAACAATTACATAAATGTAGAGCTGAGTGAATTATTCCAAAATAAACATCCATTAAACCACTACCCAGTCAAGAAAGACCATATCATCAAACACCCAAGAAGTCTCTTGGCTTTCTCCCATGCACTATCCTTGCTTCTTTATACTGTTAGTATATCATTCTAGATTAATATATCAAATAGATTGACTTTTTTGTGGTATTTATATAAATGGAATCATTCTGTATGAATTTCTTTGTGTCTGACTTTTTTTTGCTCAACATTATGTTGTGAGATACATCTTTGTTATATGTAGCATGGTTTGTTCATTCTTATTGCTATGTAAGATTTTATTTATGAATATACATAAATTTATGGATCTATGAACTAGTTAGTTGATAGACAATTAAATTGTTTCCATATTATTTCATTGCATATAATGTTGTAATGAACGGTCTTGAGTATACCTCCTTGTGCATGTATATGAGGGGGTGAGATAGGAGATAGTTAAAGGCTAGGCAGACAGACAGGCACATCTTCTGTAACAATGTAGTGAACTCCCAGCATGCCTTTCAGGCTCAGTGTTGATAAACAAGCTCCCTGCCAGTCTCTCAAGCTAGAGCTTAAGTACTCACTGCTGGGATCAAAAAGCAATCAGTCAGTTCACTATTAGGCCCCTACCTCCTGCAGATTGGTCCTTAATACTGACCAATCAGAACAGCTACAGTTAGTGCTAGCCAATCGGCTTGGACTTAGGGCTATATAAGCACCAGGTTGTCGGCCCCAGAGAGGCAACCCTTCCGGGCCCCCTACCACTGTGGGAGCTTCTCTGTTCTCTCAATAAATCCTGTTTCCTCACTTTTCAGCTGTCCGTGTCCCTCATTCTTCCTGGGCGTGAGACAAGAACCTCGACCCTGAAGAGTTGCAACCTGTAGAACTGCAGAAGATTGTCAGAGCCAAAGAGCCATGTACCCCAGAGGCTGACTTGCCGGTAGATGGAGCCGGCTGAACCAGAAGAGCTGCCGGAAGAAGGCGAGACTCCAAAGCTGAGACTCCAAAGCCGAGACTCCAAAGCCGAGACACCCTGGGGCTAGGCTTGCCTGCCCACCGAATCACAACACTTTCAGGGCTTGGCTTGCCAGCCCATTAGAGCCAACACTCCTGGTGCGAGGCTTGCCAGCCCACTGAATCGCAATACTCTCAGGGCTTGGCTTGCCAGCCCATTAGAACTGACATTTTTGGGGCTAGGCTTACCAGCCCCTTGACGACCCTCTCTGGGACTTGGCTGGCCGACCCATTGAGCTGACACTCTCGAAGCCCAGGCTCACCTGAAAAATCTGCATCAGGGGGACCCAAGAAAACCCTAAATTTATTTAAAAATGAGTATTTTATTCTTACATGATTAAACTTCAGTCACCTTCAAAGTACCTCCGTTTGATGCTATACTCTTATCAAGATGCTTTTTCCACTGCTAAAAACAGTCTTTGAGCTCACAGATTTTAATGACTTTTAATGCTTCTGCAGTTTTTTGTTTCACCTCTTCCATATCAGCAAAATATCTCCCTCTGAGGATTTTATCATCCGAAGAAACAAAACAAAAAGGCATTAGGGGCAAGATCGGGTGAATAGGGAGGGTGGGGCATGGAGGTCATGCCTTTTTTGGTCAGAAACTGCTGAACACTCAGTGCAGTGTGGACAGATGCATTATCATGGTGGAAGAACCAGTCACCTGTTTGCCACAACTCAGGATGTTTCTTCCACAAATCGGGATGCAACCTTCTCAAAATTTCCAGATGAAAACTTTGATCCAAAAGAGCAAATTCCAAGTGCACAATTCCTCTTACATCAAAGAAACAAATGATCATTGTTTTCACATTTGACTTCACTTGTCATGATTTTTGGGGTCGTGGGGAAGTGGCAATCTTCCATTGGCTAGATTGCTGTTTCATTTCAGAGTCATAATTATAGTACTAAGATTCATATCCAGATATGACTTTGGAAAAAAAAATCAGGGTCAGCCTCCAATTCCTTCTTCAAAGCACAAGCAATTGTCTCTTTGTTCAGGCCTGAGCAAGCAAGATACAAATTTTGCTGAAACTTGTTTAATACCCAAATTTTCAGATAAAATTTACTGACAGGAACTCCACGACACCTCAGTCAACTCCACAAGTTCATCAATAGTTCGATGGTGGTCCCCCAAGATGGCTCGACAAATTCTTACCACATTTTCTTCAGTTTAGTTGGTCCAAGGTCATCTGAAACAATGTTGATCATTAATTGACATTTCACCTCATTTAAAAAGGGGAAAACTATTCGTAAACTTGTGTCTCACTCCAAGCAGTGTCTTTGTAAGCTGTGTGTAGCATAACAACTGTTTCCACCATATTTTTCTCCAACAGAAAACAAAATTTCACTGCCTTACATTGTTTATGTAAATCACCCATCATGAAATGGACAGATGCATTGAAAGAATCTTAAAAAAAAAAATTCACTGAAGTCAAACGCAACTCTCACAATAATGCTAGCTGGTACACTGATTCCAACGCATTCCCAGAACACTTACCTAGCAGGGGAAGTCTGTACTATAAGCGACCCACTCTCCAAAAGATAATTCCATTTTTTGAGGGGTTTCCTCTCTCATATAAGCATATATCCAGGAATGAAAATCCTGTGCATTTTCAACTTTAGTAAATAATGCCAACAGTTTTTCAAAGTAATTGTGTCAGTTTACAGTAGAACCAGCAGCTTATGAAAATATCTTGATCTTAGAAGAGAATATCAATTTAATAAAACAATCAGAATTCCTTCCTCAAGAGTGTTATATCAAATGTCAATGTACTGTGAAAACAACCTTATTATTATTATTAGATGCTTTGGATTTAAATAGACAAGAAAGGGCCTGCTAAAGGAATAATAAAATTGTGAAATATAAGAATACTGGCCAATATCTTTTTTTTTTTTTTTTTTTTTTTTTGTGAGTCTCACTTCATCTTTTTCCTTTGGCTGGTTTTATGACCCTTTGGCTTTGAATTTTATGCAATTGCCTACATTTGGACTCTTTTTATTTTATATTCATTACAATTTCTGAATCTAACGATTTTTGTCTTTATGAATTCTGAAACTATTTCACAATATTTTCTCTTATCTTTCTACCTTCACTTTTTAGAACTTTTCTTGGACTTACCTTGCTCTCTTCTCATTCTTACTTTCATATCTTTTAAGTTTTCTTTTTATATTTTCCAATTTTTTTATTAGCCTCTGGTGACTTTTGTTTAATGTCTTCACATTTATAGTCGAGTTCACAAGTCATATCTTCAGCTATATCTAATCTACTGTTTAACCCATTCTCTAAATAATTTATCTCTTACCACTTTTTCTAGAAGTTCAATTTTTAAATGTCTAATATTGTTATAGTGTCTTGTAGCATCTTGATTAATCTCATTTCTTTAATCACTTAAACATACACTTTTTTATAGTTTTTAATCTAACAATTGTTATCTGAACTTTCTTGAGGTCTGCCTCTTTTCTCATGATGACTTTTTTATCTTTAAGGTTTCTAAGTGTCAACTTGTAAACTCATTTTTGACAAGGTTTTATCTGTGGGTCCTGTAGGGCCAGGGTGAGAATGGTG
>NW_007195165.1:0-1147 GCF_000164805.1 Carlito syrichta | reverse complement strand
CTCACTTTCACAGAAACCGCAGGGAAGAAGACCAGAGACATCAATGTGGGGGCGGGGGGCAAAGTTGGACACAAACAGCCCTAGTGATTCCGAGATAGCACAGTTGTTATTACAGAGAAGCCTAGCCGGAGCCAGATGGACCCAGGTTCAGATCATGCCATCAGCATTTGCTAGCTGTGTGCTCTCAGGCAAGGAACCTGACCTGTGTGAACCTCAGTTTCCTCATCTGAAAAATGGAGCAAATAATGACTCGCCTTCTAGGTTTATTGTGGCATTAGCACATGGCATGCGTGTCATGACAGAGGCTGTTATATTTTTCCCTCTGCTTTAAGCTGCTGGATATTGGCCTGGGGATGGTAACCAGAAGAGAGGGCAGAGGCCTGCAGTTGAATGTTGCCCCTGACTGAGGCCCAGATGTAAGAAAGCAGCATGTATCCCACAGTAGCGTTAGAGGGCAGTCCTAAGGTAACTGGTGGAAGGAAGACCATGGGAACCTAAGAGTCAGCCACCAGCCAAGTGCGGTGGCTCAGCCTGTCATCCCAGCACTTTGGGAGGCCAAGAGGATTGCCTGAACCCGGGGGTTGGAGACCAACCTGGACAACTTGGTGAGACCTCATCTCTACAATAAATAAATAAAAAACAGAACAGCCCTTAAAGCTCTTTTGAACTCAAGCCAGGCATGGTAGCACACATCTGTTATTCCAGCTACTTGGAAAGCTGAAGCAGAAGGATCACCTAAGCCCAGCAGGTAGAGGCTGCGGTGGCCGTGAGCATGCCATTGCACTCCAACCTAGGCAACAAAATGAAACTCCAACTCAGAAAAAAAAAAAAGTCGGCCACCATCTCTGTGTCTACCATGCCCTCTACCCAGCCTTGGTGAATAGGGCACGTGTCTGTCTTCCTCCATATTTGTGCTTTCCACATGCTTTTCCAGCCTCCTTCTCCATCTCTTCTCTCCCCAGATATCCTCCTTCTTCCTGCCCAGGATCCCCAAGGCCCGTAATTCCAAGAAGGGGTCTGTTTCCTGACTTGTTTCCTTTCCTTTGCCTACATAATCAAAGCTCTAATGTATCTCCTAGTAAAAGCAGCAGTCTTTAAGAAGACCTCAGGGGCTTTAAATCATCAGATGTCCTGTGGCCCATCCAGC
>NW_007195164.1:0-586 GCF_000164805.1 Carlito syrichta | reverse complement strand
AAAAAAAAAAATCAATAAGTGAAAAGACAACTTACAGAATATGAAAAAAATGTGCAAACTATACATCTAGCAAAGGGGTAATAATCAGAATATATAAGGAACTTAAACAATAAAACAGCAAAATAAAACACAAACAATCCCATTTAAAACTGGGATATATATATATATATATATATATATATATATAAATGGAGAGAGAGAGAGAGAGAGAGAGAGAGAGAGAGAGAGAGAGAACTATTCAGTCATTAAAAAGAATAAAATTCTGTCATTTGTGACAACATGGATGAACCTGGAAGACATCATGTTAAATGAAATAAGTCAGACAAAGAAAGACAAATACTGCATGATCTCACTCATACGTGTAACCTAAAAAAAAAAGCGTTGATATCATAGAAGCAGAAAGGAAACAGTGGAGAGGAAGGAAAAGGGAAGAAGGAGGAGAGGTCAGTCAACAGGTTCAAAGTCACAATTAGGTGGAATCAGTACTGGTGTTCTATCCCACAGTAGGATGACAATGGCTAACAGTATTTTGTATATTCCTTAATAGCTAGACGGGAGGCTTCTGATTGTTCTCACCGTAAAGAAG
>NW_007195163.1:0-2181 GCF_000164805.1 Carlito syrichta | reverse complement strand
GACAATGCCCGAGAATGGGGTTGACTTTCCTGGAAGAAGAAAGATGGGTTTTTAGTGCTGCTTTCACTTTTCAAAGTAAAAGGTCTACATGCCAGGTTATTAGTTTTATTTACTGGTCTTAAAATTAGATACAGGATCACCTAACAGTGACAGGGGCAGGGTGATCTACTGGCAGTTCAGACCTATGACAAATTCCTTGGGGAAACCTGCATGCCTTCCTGAAAGAAGGAGAAAGCCGGTGCCTTCACTCTCGAACATAAATTCTTGTGCAGACCACGTCATCACCACCAAACATCAGGATGTTTGTTGTTGGCCAGCTCATGGGTCCAGTGGGTTTGGGGGCCAGTACCCTTCCAGAAGAGTTTGCGGGAAGTGGATCTTGTTCTCATTCTCCCAAGTGGCTAAACTCCTGCACTTGCGTCCATCCTCTTTGAAGCCTTCTCTAACCTTAAAGTTGATCTCCATGGTGCTTACCATGGTGGACGTCTTGATGCAGAACTGATCCCGGTCCTGGCAGATCTCCACGTGCGGCTTGGACGCAGTCGTCACTGCCACTTTTCTCAGGTTGGTGTTCAACCCAGTACCTTGAGTAGCTGGTTGAAATTCTCCCTGCTGCACATCTTCTAGGTGCCGGTTAAGTTGGGCATGGTGGCGGAGGTGGCGGGGGCAGCAGATGCGGACAGCGGCCACACAGTTGGCACTCTCTAAGCCTGCAAGGTAGACTGAACATGTGCTCTTTTACAGCAACTGACTGTTCAACAAACATTTACCAAGCACCTACTGCATGCCAGGCCCCAGAGATGCAGCTTCCTACTATGTGCCAGGATCTTCCTAGTGTGCTGGATAGCATGATCATCATCATCCAATGGTTGATAAGCTGCAAAGCCGAGTCTCAGAGATGTTAAGGATTTACTCCAGATGCACAGCTTATAAAGAATAAAGCCAGGATCCCAACTTAGGCTCTCTAATGCCAGCACTCAGTTGCTTCACATGCAACAAACTTTGAGGGTTTTATCAAGAACTGGAGCTAGAGCTGGAAAACGGGAGTTGATTTTTGTGCACAGACCTCATAATTTCAATTTGGGCATCAATATTTTCTTGACCCAGGACAGGTGACTCTACTTCTCTGAGCCTCAGTTTCTTCGTTTGTGCAATGGGGATGTTAACAGTGCCAACCTCACGGGGTTGTCCTGAAGATTAAATGTGTTAACTCACAAGAAGCACTTGGAGAAAAGTGAGCACTAAGTCTTGTGAACTATTTATTATTTAGAATTGTGTTCTACTAAATTTTCATTTCTCCAGGGAGCATTTTTAAACATTCTCTCTTTCTGACTTTGGAGGATGGTGAGACAAAATAGCAGCAGCTGTTCAGCTGTTGGTATCAAAGGAAGGAAGCTACCCAAAAAGGCAGTAGAAAAACATTATTACTCCCTGAGCCACTGAAAAAAATGAAAACAGAGAGCATATACTATGCCAAGTTTCCAAAAACCACATAGAATAACACCCACATCCTGTACATTGAACCCAAGACAGTGACACAAGGGTTAGAGTAAAACGAATGGGACACGATGACACTGTCGCATCCTCTGAGGTCACCGCGCCTGTTCCCAGCCATCATCTCCCTGCCCATTCTCAGCCATCCTCTCCCCACCACACACACCTGCCCACATACAGCCCTGCTCAGGGCTGTGATTAGGCTGGCTCTCCAGCCTCCACTCACCATGGGGTGGTGTCTCTTGTAGCTGCCTCCTCTCCCTCAGTGTCACTCCATCCCAGCCTCTGTTAGACAACCCAAAACCATGCCAATTTCTCTGAATCCTAAACACAATTTTTATGGACGCCTTCATAGCAGCAGGTGGTAAGGAAGAAAGCACACAAATTCCAACAGCAATGGCATGGGAGTGGTTTTGAATTGATCTGTCAGGGCAAAGCCACTGAGGAATGCGCCGAGGCTCCAGACTTGTGGAAACTGCACTCCTAGAAAATGATCTTAGGACAGAGCTTCTTTTAACTTCAGTCTGCGTTTCTTTTTGCAGTTTTCCTTTTATTTGTGTAATAAGTTTTGACCTTCTTTTTGTGGAAAGTTTTGACATTTCTCTTTAAGATATCTAAATAGGAGAACTTTTCCTTCCTGTGAAAAAGTGTGTGTGTATGTGTGTGTGTGTGTGTGTGTGTGTGTGT
>NW_007195162.1:0-1747 GCF_000164805.1 Carlito syrichta | reverse complement strand
CTCGTGACCCTGGAGTCGTTCTGGTGGGGCCAGAGGAGCCCCCGGGGGGAGCGGGTGGGTCTCGAGTCAGGGCCCCCTCCGGTCCGTCTCTGGTCCTGCAGGTCCGGGTCCCTCGTGCCTCTGCCGTGCGGGGCTGCAGCACGAGCGCCCCCAGCTGAAGCCGGGCCTTGACCTGGAACTTCCTGGGTGCCGACCCGTGCGCAGGACACACCGCTTTCCTTCCCAGGTGCCCCATGCCAGGTGTTCCTCGGGGCAAAGACGCCGTGTGCTCGACCACTCGGTGGGCGGGAGTCGGCGGCGGAGATGCCCGCGTGCCGTCCGCAGAAGCGGGGCCCACAGAGCCTGGGGATCCCTGCAGCCGGCTGATCAGTCTTCAAGGGGGCGGAGACACCCACGCGGGCAGCAGCATCGAGGAAGCTTCAAAGCAGGACGCTGAGGACGTGAGCCTGTCACGAAAGGGCAGACACTGCGTGGCCCCCCGGCACGAGGCCCCAGAGCTGAGGGAGAGGGAGAGAAGGAAGAATGGAGTCGCCAGGCCGGGGCGGGGCGGGGGAGGTCGGTGGCGACAAGACGGAGCCTCAGTCCCCAGGACGGAGCGTCCTGCAGGGGTGTTGGGGACGGCTGCCTCCCGGGGAGGCCCTCGGGGCCCAGGTGTGCAGATGGAGACGGCCGCGGGGCAAGTTGAGGGTGCCCTCGTTTGCCAGAAAAAGGGAGGCGGGAGGGGGGAGCCTGGGACGTGCCCTGGCCATGCGTCCGCCTGGTCCTCTCGCGCGGGAGCTGGGGACCCGGAGCCTGGGTGTCTCTGGCTGTGGCGACCAGAAGCCGTGAGAGGACAGCAGGGTGGCGCACAGAGGCTTCTCCCGTGGACAGGACAGGGGGCCCGGGGCTGCTTCCGGCTGCCTCTGCCCGCGGTGCTGAGGAGCGGATTTCCCCTCAGAAGTCCCAGCGGCGACGGGGGAGTTTATCCCGGGCAGGTGGAGGCGGTGACTCTGCAGGCCTCTCGCGGGCAGAGCTGAGGGAGCAGGCAGTCCGTGGGTCCTGGGCGTCCTGGGTGAGTCAAGACATGAGGCCGGGGTTTCCACACGGGTGCATGCAGACGCCCACAGCAAGGTGGCCCGTCCTGCTGCCCACGCAGCATGCGGGTGAAGGGTGACTGGGTCACATGACCACTGGGCTGCAGCCTGCAAGCCCAGGCAGTGGCAGGGCCATTCCCAAACAGATCCCATGGGGACATGGGTCCCGGCTCCAGCAAGGCCTGCAGGGGTGCGGGTGTCCCAGAGCAGAGTCCTGGATCCCTGGGCAGGGCCTGGTGCCCCCAGGAGACGGGGAGGAAGCTGAGCTTGGGGCTATGGCCGTGGGGGGCATGCTCATCTCCACAGCCACCAGACCTGGGCTACCCACCCGGTGGCCAGGCCAGGAGCCTGTGTCGCTGAGACGGGCCTGCCCCGGGCTGGCGTGATGTGGTGCGTGTCCCCCAGAGACCCCGAGAGGCCTGTAGAGCATCACCGCGCCACGACAGAGCGCAGAGGAGG
The DNA here is from genome assembly GCF_000164805.1 of Carlito syrichta. Taxonomy (NCBI): domain Eukaryota; kingdom Metazoa; phylum Chordata; class Mammalia; order Primates; family Tarsiidae; genus Carlito; species Carlito syrichta. The sequence goes on along the minus strand of NW_007195162.1, from coordinate 215 downwards.
CACGTGGGGGCCCCGGGGACGGTCTGATTTCCCAACACAAACCAGACCCGGCCCGGGACAGCAGGTAAACACGTGCGTCAGCGGCCCCCACGCCCGGAGGCCCGGGCCCCCGGCTACTCTGGGACGCGTCAGGGTGGCCGCCCAGACGTCTCGTAATTAGGCAAAATTGGGCCCGCATTCCTCCACTAAATCCCAAATCTCTGCAATTTCGGCTC
>NW_007195161.1:0-417 GCF_000164805.1 Carlito syrichta | reverse complement strand
TCCAATCCTTAGCCAGCTTTGTTATGCGTCCAATAGGACTATAACACGGCATCAGCCCCATCCTACTTCCATGCAGCTCCTCCAATAGAAACATAGCACAGCCCATTCTGGCCCCTGCCAGGCTAATAAATACTCCACTCCCTGCAACTCTCTCTCTCTTTTTCCTCCGTTATAGATCCTCTCTGCAACAGCCCCTTTAATAAATCTCTTGGTCCTGGCCAGGTGTGGAGTCATTACTGGCACCAAAATTCTTTCATTGGTGCCGTGACTTGGATCGGGTGCTCCCTCACCTTTGCATGGGTGTATTCCCGTAGGTGGGATCCCTGACCCGGCACCAGTGGTCACTCCAGCCCTCCTGGACCTTCCCCACCATTTTGAACATGTGAACTGCATCCACTGTTGGATAGGTGAGTTCCC
>NW_007195160.1:0-723 GCF_000164805.1 Carlito syrichta | reverse complement strand
CAGTTTCTCCTAGGATTAAGATTAGAAACTAAATTACCATAATAGTTTTATTGCCCTGCCTCTAGCCAGGCAGGACGTTTTTCTAGTTTCGTTACATGCCGAAACTGTTTGCTTCAGCCCGTGGCCATTGTCATGGTAACCATGCAGTCCATTATCCAAGAGTGTGACAGCTACTATTTGATTTTTAGAATAGACTTGTTTGGATAAAACATACATTTAAGATGATACAATTTCCATCAGAAAAGATTTAAACAGTAGTAAGCATTCATAGAAAACTTTTAAGGTTTGTTTAAGCTTTTGAGTTTCCTTTTCTCAGAGTATGACTTTAGTTCCTGTTCCTGTAGGCCAATTTTAAGATCCTTTGATTAGTATACCGAAATTTTCCCAGCAGTGTTGTTTTTGCTTCTAATATGACAATAGGAAATTTTACACGTAGCCATGTATTAATATACTAGGAAAAAAGATTTAAGTTTTGGGTTAAAGTCGTAGTTTTATTAGAATAGAATGAGAATTATAGTGTTATGATTTTAAAAATCATACGTTAATGATAATTATAATATTTAATGATAAGGTATTAGCTTAATAAGATATAGCATAGTATTAAAGTCCAATCACTAGATCATATAAAATTAAAATTTAGATTTATGAAACTCATATAAGTCATGATAAGAAATTAGTTTTGAATTAATTGTTATAGAATTACGGGCACTATGTTGAATCATA
>NW_007195159.1:0-1301 GCF_000164805.1 Carlito syrichta | reverse complement strand
CAGACATAGCCTCACTTTAACTTTCCAAACATAGCCTCACTTTTCCAAACATAGCCTCACTTTAACTTTCTTGAATTTATTTTCCAAACATAGCCTCACTTTAACTTTCTTGAATTTATTTGATACATATCTATTGGATATCTGCTGTGTTACTATGTGTTAGGCACTGTTCCAAGTCCTAGGGACATACAATTGAAAACGAAAGGCAAGTTCCCTACTCTCTCCTCTCATGGAGGCCTCATCCATCCCAGATAACTTCTCTCCAAATGTTGAAATCTGTCCATCTTTACAGAACAAGTGAACTCTTACTTCTCTAAAGACTCCAGTGATTCCCCTAACCCCAAATCTACTTTATTTTTTCTGAATTCTCCATAGTTTTATTTTCTTCTTCTTCTTTTTTTTTTTTTTTTTTTAAGTGGCATTTACAACAGTCTGTCTTATATTTTTTCTTATGAAATTTCTGGGCAACTTGAAGGCAAAGACTATGTATATCTTTTTATCTTTATATTCTCCATAATGCTGAGGACAATGTTTTATTCATAAAAAAACTAAATGTTTGACTATTTTACTTATGAATAAGCAGATGAACCTGGAATCAGAATTATCCCAGGCATCTGTTATAAGCATTTACCTGTTTCTCAGTGTTCTTTTCCTGAATTCTGGTATATAATGTCTAAGTATTATTGACCTTTATATGGCTATTGTTACCTAGTCACTTAAGTCTACAACATGTAAATATTTTCATATTCAAGATATCAAAAATTGTATATGGCATACAACTATAAAATTTAGTATAATTTCTAATCAAATCTGTTTATTTAATACAACATAAACTATATTGTTTAATTAGTTCAAGCACCAGTTATTCTAAATATATATCTAACATAGATAGGCTTTAGAAAGTTTCTCTAATACTGTCTTCTTTCCCATTCCTAGGAAAAGTACAATAATAATCTGTGTATAGCACTTTTACCTCTCAGTGGTTTATAGAACTTATTTTGGTCTCTAAACATACCTGTGGAATATGTAGGGTAGGTATTAGGTTTATTTAAATATGATGAAACTAAGTTTCAGAGAAGTTGCATAATTTTTATGAGGTCAGACAGCTAGTAAATGAAAACAACCTGGGCTTAATTGGTCTTATGGGCATGGCCATTGTATATTTTTCATTACTTGAAATAATTATACATTTTTTTTCCTTAGCGAAAGAAAAGATGTCTTAAGAGAAGCTGAAATTTTACACAAAGCCAGATTTAGTTACATTCTTCCAATTTTGGGAATTTGCAATGAACCTGAATTTT
>NW_007195158.1:0-976 GCF_000164805.1 Carlito syrichta | reverse complement strand
ATCCTAACAATATATCATGAGGTTTTGGGATAACTTATGAGTGATGCCTTTGGATTCTCAGGAGGTTGCTCTGACATTTGACTGGACTAGTGACAAGTAACGACATCACAATATTCTGTTAAAACTTAAATTTTATAAAGTTTCAATGTAAAAATAATGCAATGCTTAACTCATAAAAATAATAATAAAAAATCATAATACAATCCAAAAAACAAAAGGAATCCCTTGTATGAATAAATCACTTGAAATCTCGATGTGAATCCTTTAGTTATCCAGGTGACTTCCTACAAATCTCATAAACTGCAAGAGACATTTTCACATTTTTTAATATTAACAAGACTCCAAAAAATATACTGGGTTTTTTGGTTTTGTTTTTTGTTGTTCTCTTGGTTTACTCCCTAGCTCAATTCTCATGGGTAGTTTGTGGCTGGTGATCAAACAATGTAAATGAGTTAAGTGCCGCTTTTATAGAGAATGATGTGTTGCAGATATTACAAGAGTGTGATCAGTTTATAAGATGTATAGTTATAATGGGTTTGAGAATGATTCAAATATAATAGCTTTAGACTAATCCACATTTCCCTAGCTCTTTGTAAATTAGTGAGCTAGAAATATATATGTTTGTCATCACATTTGACAATGCCTTTATCTCATGCTCTTGAATAAGTCAACTTTAATGAGACTAGCAGCAAAACATTAAAGCCATATGGAAATTTAACCATGGTTCTTTATATTTGCAGCATTATTATGAATTACAACATGAAATGCTATTGTATCCTCAAAAAGTATATACCATTTTCAACATTTTATGAAAGACGAATCTATCTTCTACAAGTTACCCTTAAAGAAATTAATAGAACTACCGTAAATTGGATAGTTTCCCTCGATGTATAGCGCCTCATGAAACCTTTTCCCATTTTGTCATACCCAAAGGACCTATCGCTGTCCTTCACCCCCTGGACTAACCCCACAATTC
>NW_007195157.1:0-710 GCF_000164805.1 Carlito syrichta | reverse complement strand
GAGGGGGGGAGAGAGAGAGAGAGAGAGAGAGAGAGAGAGAGAGAGAGAGAGAGCGCCAATTCTATGGTGAGTTTTCTCAGGTTCAGTGAATATGGTATAACTAGAGAGAGAGAGAGAGAGAGAGAGAGAGAGAGCGCCAATTCTATGGTGAGTTTTCTCAGGTTCAGTGAATATGGTATAACTAGAGAGAGAGAGAGAGAGAGAGAGAGAGCCAATTCTATGGTGAGTTTTCTCAGGTTCAGTGAATATAGTATAACTAGGCTGTGGCCAATAATGATTGTCACATGCATGTAGCATGCAGTTAAAAAGTTTAAACATTGCTGAGATGTGTAAGAATGTTATTTAGTTATAATATACATGCAACTAAGGCAAATACAATTCTAATTCAATATTACATTTATAAATTTTTTTCACAGTTTTTCATTAAGCTTCCAGATTTCACAGGTTCTAGACAAATGGAGGAAGACAATTTGGAAAACAAGGTAAAATTAAATTAAAACTGATGTAGGAAAGAGAGCGAAGAAAATAGTCTGCAGCTGGTCATTCATACCAGAGTGCAGATAATACCAAGTGAGTAAAAATGATAAAGTTAAACTTAAATTAGTGTGCATGCTTCATTTTGCTCTAAACTATTGCATTACTTAAGAACTGTTCTATTTGCCAAGGGAACTAAAGGAAACCTGGGCTGACAGGAATTGCCAAAAGCTCTG
>NW_007195156.1:0-585 GCF_000164805.1 Carlito syrichta | reverse complement strand
CCACTGCACTCCAGTCTGGGTGACAGAGTGAGACTCCAACTCAAAAAAAAAAAAGTTAAACTTGACTTATTTTATAATAGGTTTGGAGAAATACAATTGGGCAAAAAGAGTGTCATCTAATGGTAATAAACTGGGGGAAACTTAGCAAGGCCTATTTGTTCTGATTCTTTTCTGTGTTCCTATGTCTTCAGAGATAAGGATGTCCCTTTCAATCAGTTATAAGACCCTCTCACATGACCTGCTTCAGGGGGAGGTCAGAAAATCCTTCCTAGGTTTTATGACCTACTTCAAGGGAGAAGTATGGTGGAAAGTGAGAATGACCTTCCTGCTCTGTTTTCTTATGTTTCCTTAAACTTCTTCATCCTAAAATATTCAGTATGGCAAGAAGGCATATATTAATGTAACATGTTCTAAACACCATCATTATACGATTTAATTATTCCAACAACTCTGTTGGAATAGATATGATTCTAGATGGAAAAAAAATGAGACTGAGAGAGATCAAGCAAATCAATGACAAATATGCAATTAATAGGTGGTTGTGACAGAAAACTTGAACACTATATTCTGACTCTAAAACACATG
>NW_007195155.1:0-1087 GCF_000164805.1 Carlito syrichta | reverse complement strand
TTTCTCTACACCATAATAAACAAACAGAAACCCAAATAAAAAACACAATTCCATTCACAATAGCCACAAAAAAAATGAAATACCTTGGCATCTTCCTGACCAGAGACGTGAAAGACCTTTATAATGAAAATTACAAAACACTGCTCAAAGAAATCAAAGCTGACACGAACAAGTGGAAAAATATTCCATGCTCATGGATCGGAAGAATCAACATTGTGAAGATGTCCATCTTACCTAAGGCAATCTACAAATTCAATGCAATACCCATTAAATTACCAACAACATTCTTCTCAGACCTAGAAAAAACAACACAGGAATTCATATGGAAACACAAACGTCCAAGAATAGCCAGAACAATCCTCAGTAAAAAAAACAAAGCAGGTGGTATCACAATACCAGACTTCAAACTTTACTATAAAGCTACAATCATCAAAACAGCTTGGTATTGGTACAGGAACAGGTATATAGATCAATGGAGCACAATTGAGATTCCAGAAGCAAAACCTCAATTCCTCAACCAACTCATCTTCGACAAAGCCCCCACCACCTACCAGTGGGGAGAAGAGAACCTATTCAGTAAATGGTGCTGGGAAAACTGGTTGACCACATGCAGAAGATTGAATCAGGACCCTTATCTATCCCCATGCACAAAGGTTAACTCCAAATGGATCAGAGACCTAAATGTAAAACCTCAAACCATAAGAACCTTAGAAAAGGAAGGAAATACTCTCATGGAAATCGGAACTGGCATCCAATTCCTGTACAAAACCCGAAACCCACAGGACTTAAGAGAGAAGATAGACAAATGGGACCTTATTAAACTGACAAGCTTCTGCAAAGCCAAAGAAACCATCAAGAGAGCAGGAAGACAGCCTACAGACTGGGAAAAAGTCTTTGCCAACTCTAGGTCTGACAAAGGCTTAACATCCTGGATCTACAAGGAACTGAAACGTACTGAAAAGAAGAAAACAAACAACTCCATTATAAAATGGGCAAAAGATATGAACAGACACTTCACAAAAGAAGACATTCGAGAAGCCAACAAACACATGAAGAAATGCTCAACCTCACTAATCATCAGGGAGAT
>NW_007195154.1:0-726 GCF_000164805.1 Carlito syrichta | reverse complement strand
CTTAAAGTTAACTATATTCTTATTAAACCTAAAAATATTATGATTGATTATGTATGAACTAACTTGATTCGTAGCATGACCTATTCTACAATACCTTCTATGAATAAAATAAATTCAATTTCTATAACAGGTAGAAAAAAGACCTTACACTAACTGTAAAGTCGGCCCAAAAGAATGCAGCCCAGTCCAAAGTACGTGCTGGGCTCTCAGGAATGTGGCCCAACCCAAACTCTGTGCTGGGCCACTCTCAAAAATCATCTTCACCATTGAAAAGCTGCAAACAGCTCTCCCTAAGTATATACTAATTCTATAAATATTCTTTTAAATCTTATAAAGAAGTTTGTACCGTATAAAAGGCTCCCAAATGTGACCTGAATTTGAATTATATCTAATACCTAGGCCGAAACCGCAGTTTATGGGAAACAGGAACAATGGGTTTCTAGAGTCAGCTATGCCTGTCACAGTCACAGAGTCTTCAGCTTAGGTCAGCAGAGTTCCTTTAGGTTGTTCTTGTGCTGCATGGCAAAAGGGGGAGGAAAATGGGGTCTACGGCTCTCGAACACGTCCTAGCGGTCTCGAGGTTCACGGCCCTCCCTGATCCCTAACGCTCAGTGGGCCTCCGTGGCCGGCTCCCAACAGTCCCCCATGTTCTGAAATTACACCACGATGTGTGTTGTTGTGTGTCCATTTTCACAGAATTTTGCTTGGCAGTTGGTGGCCCTTGCA
>NW_007195153.1:0-1289 GCF_000164805.1 Carlito syrichta | reverse complement strand
ATGTTGAACAGGAGGGGAGAGAGTGGGCATCCTTGTCTAGTTCCAGTTTTCAGGGGAATTGGTTCCAATTTTTGTCCATTTAGGAGTATGCTGGCTGTGGGTTTCTCGTAGATGGCTTTTACTATTTTGAGGTATGTTCCCCGTATGCCTAGATGTTCAAGGGTTTTTATCAAGAAGGGGTGCTGGATTTTATCAAAAGCTTTTTCTGCATCTAGTGATATGATCATGTGGTTTTTGTTTTGACATCTGTTGATGTATTTAATTACATTTATGGTTTTACGAATATTGAACCAGCCTTGCATGCCAGGAATGAAGCCTACTTGGTCATGATGGATGATTTTTGAGATGTATTGCTGAATCCGGTTTGCTAGGATCTTGTTGAGAATTTTAGCATCTATGTTCATCAAAGATATTGGCCTGTAGTTCTCTTTCTTTGTTGGATCTTTACCTGGTTTGGGTATCAATGTGATGTTGGCTTCGTAAAATGATTTGGGGAGAGTTCCATCTTTTTCAATCGCCTGGAATACCTTCAGTAGGATTGGTATCAGCTCCTCCTTAAATGTCTTGTAGAATTCTGCTGGAAAGCCATCTGGACCAGGGCTTTTTTTTGTAGGAAGTTTTCTTATTACGTGGTCGATTTCCTTGATTGTTATTGGTTTATTTAGGGTCTCAATTTCTTCTTGTTCCAACCTAGGTAGGTTGTGTGATGTCAGAAAGTCTTCCATTTCCTTCTGGTTTTCAAGTTTGTTTCCATACAAGTGTACGTAGTAGTCTCTAATGATCTTTTGTATTTCTTCAGGGTCAGATGTGACTTCATCTTTTGTGTTTCTGATTATGCTTATTTGGTTTTTTTCTCGTTTTTTCTTGGTCAGTCTAGCTAGGGGACCATCAATCTTGTTTACCCTTTCGAAGAACCAGCTTTTTGTTTCATTGATTTTTTGTATTATCTTTTTGTCTTCTATGTCCTGGATTTGGGCTTTTATTTTGGTGATCTGGATTCTTCTGCTGAAATTAGGGTTTTTGTGGTCTTGCTTTTCCAGCTTCTTTAGGTGGCTTGTTAGGTTGTCAATTTCTGTTCCTTCCATTTTCCTCATGTGTGTTTGTAGGGATATAAATTCCCCTCTTATTACAGCTTTTAAGGCATCCCAGAGATTTTGGTAAGATGTTTCTTTATTTTCATTTGTTTCCAGGTATCTTTTGATCTCTATTTTGATGTCATCATTGACCCAGGAGTCATTTAGCATCATGCTGTTTAGTGTCCATGTCTTTGTGGGTTTTGGGGGGACTTG
>NW_007195152.1:0-320 GCF_000164805.1 Carlito syrichta | reverse complement strand
GTACAGTGGCTCGTGCCTGTAATCCCAACACTTTGGGAGGCTGAGGTGGAAGGATTGTTTGAGCCTAGGAGTTTGAGATCAGCCTGGGCAACATAGTGAGACCTCATCTCTACACAAAAAAAAAAAAAAATCAAAAAATTAGGTGCACATGGTGGCATGTGCCTGTGGTTTCAACAACATGGAAGCCTGAAACAAGGATCTCCTGAGCCCAGAAGGTTCAGGCTGCAGTGAGCTATGATTGTGCCACCACACACCAGACTGGGTGACAGAGTGAGACTACAAATCAAAAAACCCAAAAAGTTACTGTAATTGTCATATCT
>NW_007195151.1:0-749 GCF_000164805.1 Carlito syrichta | reverse complement strand
GACAGAGTGAGACTACAAATCAAAAAACCCAAAAAGTTACTGTAATTGTCATATCTGTACTTCTTATTAAAGCAATCAAGTTATTCATATCAGTTATAATTACTGGAGAAGTAGGTTATGAAGAATCAGTTTCATAACCCTCCACTTCACATTCCATCCTACATGTTTCATAGAATTATGAAATAATCTATGAATTATGAATTAATCAAAAATCACCAAATTTTAGGGACTTCTCAGTTCAAACCCTCATTTCACAGGTAAGAAATGTAAGACCCAGGAAAGAGAAATTAGTTGACCAAAGTTACACAGGCAGTGATAAGGTCTGAGCTAGAACTCAGTCCTCCAAGGCATGTATAGTCACATTCATTTCTAGTCCAAAAACATTCAATTGCTTTTTATTGTTTACAATGCCATGCCCAACTCTTTAACCTGGCATTTTAAGGTGCCTGCTTTTTCTGCTTTAAACTTTCCTTCCAACTTTATTTTTCCCTTCTCATATAACATTCAGATGAAAATGTCCATGGATATTCTCAATCCTTTCTCCTTTACTTGAAATGTGTCTCTCCCTACCAAACTCTGCATAGACAGATCCCACCCATATATCATCTTCTACACAAAGACTTTACTGATTCTCTTAACTAAAACTTTCTATTTATAGAAAGCAACTTTTGTGGCATTTGTCACTTTCTTTCTTCTCACAGTGATGTGTGTATGCTGCAACTCTCTTCCTAAAATTGATGCTTTGTGAT
>NW_007195150.1:0-1218 GCF_000164805.1 Carlito syrichta | reverse complement strand
TGTGGAAAGCAGTGTGGCGATTCGTTAAAGCTAAAAAAAACTGACCTTCCATATGATCCTGCAATCCCCCTACTGGGAATATACCCTGAAGAACACAAATCACTCTATAAAAAAGATACCTGCACACGTATGTTTATCGCAGCATTGTTCACAATAGCAAGAACCTGGAAACAACCATGCTGCCCATCAAAAGAGGACTGGATTAAAAAAATGTGGTACATATACACGATGGAATACTACGCAGCCATAAAAAAGAACAAAATCATGAATTTCGCTGCAACCTGGATGGAACTAGAGTCTATAATACTGAGTGACCTCTCACAAAAGAACTTATTTAAGTTTCACCAATTTTTCCCCTATGATGTCCTTTTTCTATTGCAATATCTTATTTTAAAAATCCTACTTTTTGTGCAGTTATTATTTCTCTTTGGTTTCCTTCATTTTTAACAGTTATTCAGTTGTCCATCTTTCATGACATTGATTCTTTTGAATAGTACTGATCAGCTATTTTGTATAATGTTCCTCATTTGGAGATTATATTGTTTCTGACAATTGGAGTGAAGTTACACATTTTTGGCAGAATGCAGAATATCAGGAGCACGTGATGGCGACGTGATGTTTCCCTTTATCATTTGGAATGCCATCTTAATGCTACTAGGGGGTGCACATAGCATTTACTGAACATTAGCTATAGGCTAGGAACACTGACTTTGTTTTTCTTTAAGCCTTCTAAAAATTCTGTGACGTAAGTCTCACTATACCATTTTACTTAGTCTCTTAAAAATTATGAAACTTATCTAAAGTCATAAAAGATCTGTTTGATTCCAAAGCCAGGACTTTTTCTGACAGAGAATAGCACTTCTTCAACATGGGAAGTCATTAAAGCAAACCCAAGTGCATTATGAGTTGCTGCTTTTTTAGAATTTGATTCTCAATTTCATTTTCCTTTAGGGAGAGGACTGTAGAGTCACAATTTTAGAAACAGTCTTTTGTTGTGGATTAGCAAAGTCAAATCTTTAGTCATCAAAATTTATTGAAAATTTCTCCATTTTACACAAAATCACAATTCCTTTGACCTTTCTTCTACAAGACTTGTGATGCTATTTCCTTTTGGGTTATACTAATACAAAGGCCAAAAAAACAAGTGCAAACTAATTTCCTAATTGAAAACTATGAGATGTTAATTTTTTAAAATTTAGTCATATATAGACAATACTT
>NW_007195149.1:0-2158 GCF_000164805.1 Carlito syrichta | reverse complement strand
TAGTATTTCTCAAAAGTGTCAAGTCATGAAAAAGAGAAAAGACTGAAGAAAATGTCACAGATTGGGGGAGCATAAGAAGATATGACACATGCAATGTGGAATCCTACATGGATTCTTGAAGTGACACTAATGGAAAAACTGCTGAAATCCAAAGACTGTATGCTTTACTTAATTAAAATGTACCAGTGTTAATTTCTTAGCTTTGACAATTGTATTTTGTTTATGTAAGATGTTCACATTAGGGATAAACAGAAGCTCTGTACTATTTACCAGCTTTATTAAGGTATGATTCACATACCATAAAATACACTAATTTAAGTGTAGAATTCATTGGCTTTTAGTATGTTCACAGAGTTGTGCCACCATCACCACAATCAATTTTAGAGCATTTTCAGTACTCCATCCAAAATCTTCATTCCTCTTAGCCATCACCTGCATCCTCCTTAGGACTCACTAATTTACTTGGGTTGCTATAGATTTGCTTGTTTGAGATATTTCATATCAATAGAATCATACAGTTTATGACTAACTTTTTCACTTAGCATAATGTTTTGGAGGTTTATCTGCATTGTAGCATGGGTCAATACTTTTTTTTTATTTTATTGCCAAATAATAATCTATGATATGGATATACCAAATTTGTTACAACCATTCATCAGTTAATGGGCATTTGGGTTATTTGCACTCTTTTGGCTACTATGAATAATGCTGTTATCTACATTTCTGTACACATTTGTGTGCACATAAGGTTTCACATCTCTTGGGTATATGCCTAGGAGTATATTGCTGGGTTTTATGGTAACCATGTGGTTAATCATGTGCAGAGCTTCTAGGTTGCTTTCCAAGCATCCACGTCTTTTTACATTCCTGCCATTGGTTTATACGGATTCCAGACTGTATGATTTACACTTTTTATTACCTATCTTAATAAATTATAGCCACTGAGGGGCTATAACGTAGTATTTCATTCTGATTTTCCATTTCCCTCATGACTAATGATGATGAACATCTTTTCATGTGTTTATTGATCATTGACATATCTACTCTTGAGAACTGTCTCTTCACATCATTTGCTTATATTTTAATTACATTATTCATCATATTGTTATTGAGTTAAAATAGTTATTTATACATTCTAGTTACAATGTGTCTCATCAGTTCCATGATTTGGAAACGCCTTCTTTCATTTGGCTCCCTGACTTTTCACCTTGTTGGTGTTCTTTAAAAAAGGAAAAGTTTGATAGCATGCAGTGGATTTTTTCTCTGGATGCTTGAGATTTGGTATATCTTAGAAACCTTTCCCAAATCCAAGGTCACTAATATCTGTGCCTGAAGAGTTTTGTAGTTTTACCTCCTACATGTGGGTCTTGAATCCATTTTGAATTAGTTTCTATGTAAGGTATATGATCAAGATCCACCTTTGTTCTTTTGCACAAGGATATCAAGAAGACTCAGAACCATATATAGAAAAGACTGTTCTTTCCCAATTGTATTGTTCTGTCACTGCTGTTGCAGTGGCTCACACCTGTAATCCCAGTGTTTTGAGAGGCAGAAGCAGAGGATTACCTGAGCCCAGGAGTTATAGACCAGTCTGGGCAAGGTGGCAAAACTTTTCTCTTCAATAAATCAAAAAATTAACCAGGTGTGGTACCGCATGACTGTAGTTCCAGCTACTTGGAAACCTGAGGCAGAAGGATCACCTGAGCCAGCAGGTAGAGGCCTCAGTGGCTGTGAGTACGCTACTGTACTCCAGCCTGGGCAACAGAGCGAGACTTTGACTCAACAAAAAAAAGAAAGAAAATTACAGTAAATGTAAGCTTTTCTTTGTAGACTCTTTTTTTTTCATAATCAATATTTTTTATTATGGTTTTGTGGGGTACAGTTAGGGTTAAGTGTACAATTATGTTTCATTCAGGCACCTGTTGATAAGAGGTGTTTTCCCATCCCCAGACAGATATTTGCTACTGTTAATCCCATCTCCCTCCCTCCCCCAGAGTTTCCCAGTACTGTCAGTCATTTTCTTATAGTATTACATTGGATGTTCAAGGTCCATTATATGAGTCAGAACATGTGATACTTGGATCTTTGTTTCTGTGAGAGGTCACTCAGTATTATAGACTCTAGTTCCATCCAGGTTGCTGCGAAATTCATGATTTTG
>NW_007195148.1:0-404 GCF_000164805.1 Carlito syrichta | reverse complement strand
CCCCAGGCAGCCGTGTCCGGGCAGAGGTGAGACCCTGGCGTGGCCGTCTGTGATGACCGGCCGGCCTGGTTAGGCCCGGGAGCTATGAGCACCGCTGCACCTGCTGGACGTGCAGGCTGAGGCCTGGCCTCCTGGGCGCCTCCCTGAACCCACAGCTGCCTGTGCACAGACTTGACAGGACGGACGTGGGGCGTTTAGCCTTCAAAAATGAAGGCACAAGACACCCCAAAGGAGGTGGGCCGATCCCACATGTCCGTTCACCCATGAGTGGGCAGTCTAAGCCAGTGGCCTTGGCCCTGCCTGGGAGAGAGAGAGAAAGAGAGAGAGAGAGAGAGAGAGAGAGAGAGAGAGAGAGAGACAGTGTGTGTGTGTGTGTGTGTGTGTGTGTGTGTGTGTGTGTGTGT
>NW_007195147.1:0-2533 GCF_000164805.1 Carlito syrichta | reverse complement strand
GACAGGATGGCTTCTGCCTAGGGCTCAAGAGATGCAGTCCCCTGCCCCGAGGCTCTGCCCACCACCCTGGCTGGGAGGAGAATGCCAGAGTCCAGAGTCCAGGGTCCAGGGTCCAGGGCCCAGGGCCCAGGGTCCAGGGCCCAGGTAGGATTCCTTCCCCCACCACCTCTAAGCCTCAGCTATCTGGTCCATACAGGGGAATTGTCATATCCATGGCTGGCCGCTGGGCTCAGCTGGAATGAACCAGTCAAACGCTGCACGTAGCAGGTGCTCACTGAGTGCAGCTCCATGATGCAGCAGATGACAGTGACAGGAATGGTCAGGCCACCCTGCCCCCTAGCCCCTCCCCATTTCCGGACGGGCCCCTACCTTGTTTTTGGCTGGGCAGCGGGCAGGTGGTGGGCTGGGCTCCTCGGCCAGGGCCTGCAGCTTGGGACTGAGCTGGATGGGGTCCCTGTGGCTGGGCCCCCCCAGGCCCTTCATGGCCGCCCGGTAGGACTGGTTCCGCAGGTTCCTCCGCAGCATCCCCCCGGGGCCTGTGTCCACGTCCAGGTCATCCAGGGAAAAGCTGGGGGCCTGGAGGAGCCGGGGGTCACGCCGGGCGGCCTCCTTGCTGAGCATGGCCGCCCCAAAGCTCTGGTGGCGGGCTGGGGCCTTCGCCTTGCTGGCCACAGCCAGGCTCCGGGGGATGAGCTGCTGGGTGCCCAGCTTGAGCGCGGCGGGGCTCTGCGTGCTCAGAATGACGGGCTGCGGCTCCCCTGCCCCCGTGGGCATTGGGGCCTCGGGCTGGAAGGTGGCATTGGCCCTGGCCCGCAGGGAGCCCCGGACCATCGGGAGCCCGGAGGCTGGGTTCCCATTGGCGTCCAGCCGGAGCTCTGAGTGGAAGCGGTATTCCAGAAGCTTCTCCTCCAGGGAGCTGTCCGAGTGCCGCTGGGACATGCTGGGTGGCCAGAGTGTCCTCCTGGAAAGGGCAGAGGCGGGGTCTGTGAGGGTTACAGAGAAGCATCAATGAGTTCAGGCGTGCAAAGTGTACAAAATGGGGCCTGGCCAGTCACGGGCCCTACGTCAATGCTGCACTGACACCAAATCAACAAGCAGGACAGCCGCCAAAGCATAGGAGAACTTTGTAGGATCAAAACGTAACGTGGGCCGAGTGTGGTAGCATGCACCTGTGACCCTGGCTACTTAGGAGGCTGAGGTGGGAAGATCGCTTGAGCTCAGGAAGTTGAGCCTGCAGAGAACTATGATTGTGCCATTGCACTACAGCCTGGGCAACACAGCAAGACCCCATCTCTAAAACAACAAAAACACACCCAAAATGCAACATGGAGAAACTTACTCCTTCAGTAATTTTTTCTTTAAGTTTTATAAAGACAAGGCCAGCCACCATTCAGCATGCCTCTCACACACCCAGAACTTTGCATATGTCAAAACTAGGAGGGCCTAGCTAGGGTGGAAGTCTATTTCTCAGATGTGACATCAAGACTGTAAGTTACTCCCTGCAGGGAGGCCATGCAGGGCCAGCCACATGACTGACCTCTATCAACATGGTCTGGGCCACTGCAGGGCACCCAGGATACCTGGCCCTACGTACCCGCTCAGTCCCAGAAGCCACCAAGCCCTCCCAGGACACAAGTTCTCCGCCCTGGGGCTTGGGCTGCTCCCACGCTGACCTGGAGGGCGCATTCCTTAGGACATTCCGAATCACTAGCTGATGACAACAGCCGCCACCTGGCCTCCCCCGGGGCGGGTGCCTGTGATCCTGGCTGGGCCTAGCAGGTCTGCCCATCCCAAGATCACGCCCCCAAGGTGACGTGTCCGCATGGCACCCACAAGTTCTACTCATGCACACGCCAAGCAGAAGGTGCAATCCGGGAAGGCCTTTTTTTCCTGAACGTGATCTGTTTCCTGAGGGCAGCTGACGTTGCTGCAAAGTGCAGGCGGCACTGACATGCCCGTGCCTTGACTGTGCCTGGTCTCCCACCAAACAAAGGCCCTCAAGAGCCCACAGCCCCCATGCACAGAGCCCGGCCACCCCGCCCCATCTTCCCTCTCTCCTGCAGCCTCCCTCCTCCCAGTCAGGGCCCCAGGCTGCCTCTTCCTGTCCCGGCCTGACTCCTCCCGGCCTGACTCCTCCCGGCCTGACTCCTCCAGGCCTGACTCCTCCCGACCGCTTCCTCCCACCAGAGCTCCAGACCTGGTGGGTGGCTTTCACCCCACCCCCAGGCTCCCTCTCCCCTAGGCTGGCAGCGGCCTCTCCCAGGAGAGGTCAAAGTCTGCCCCAGGGCTGGAAGGTGCTCAACCAGGAACCTGTCAGGCGAGTCACTGCCGGGTATGACCTCTGCTCCCAGCGAGGCAGCCACACCCACGGCCCGGGTGCCACTGGACTGGGACTGGGGCCCAGAGCAGAGTGGGTGCCACCCGAGGGGTGTGGGCAGCTGCCACCTCTTGGCAGGAGCCAGCTCTCGGGAGTGGGGCCCCGGCAGGCACCCTATCTCTTCTTTGCCTTCTGGGTTTTAGTCTTATTAATGAA
>NW_007195146.1:0-999 GCF_000164805.1 Carlito syrichta | reverse complement strand
TGACTTTGAGTGAAACCTACAGAAAAGAGCAGGTTTTTCATGAAGATGCAAAGCTTGCTTACCTATAGCCCTGATCCATCTCTCCAGACCTCCTTATTTTAGGAGGTGAGACACAGAAAGTGAAGGTAGAGCAGTTGGCAGTGAACAGATGGGTGGGTGTTTCGGAGTTGCTTGAACCGAATTCTAAAACTACTCTGTGGATCTCCGAGAGAAGACTCAAGAATTGGTCTCCAACCTTTCACGAAGTGAACTTTGAAATGAATTCTGATCATTTCTCTCTCTCTTTTCTCTCTCTCTGTGTGTGTGTGTGTGTATGTTTCTGATGAGTGTGTGTATATGTTCTGATGAGTGAGTGAGTGAGTGTGTGTGTGTGTGTGTGTGTGTGTGTGTGTGTAGCAGGCAATTCAAGCAGGTGAATGGGAGAGAGACAGCAAGGTGGGCACAAGACCAGTGAAGGCATTTTGAGCCTCAGGGTTGTGAGTGTCAACCACACAGCACCTTTCTGTCCTTAGAACCTGAGACCTTGTTTCTTCCCAGGATTCTTTGCATTTTCCCAAAGCAGCAGCAACCCTCGTCTTTTACTATTTTGCCTTTTATTTGGTTTACTGGGGCGAATAGGGTGTAGATGTGGCCACTTATCAAGGGAGAAATTAAGAGACAAGATAATTTGAATAGATAAGAGTTACAGCAGGTGATGGATTTATTGCTTTTTAAGAACTACTTCCCTTCTCTCAAGTAATATTTGGAAGTGTGCGCTAAGCGTGGACAGCTCCACACCAAGTGTCTAAAACGACAAGGTCTTCACCTTTAAAGATGCTGGGAGGTGCTTCCAGCAGTATCTTTTAAATTTTGTTTTATTTTATTTTTGCCTCCAGTGCTGTGTGACAGGGCTAATATAGAGGCATTGTGGACTTCCCCAGCCCCGAGCATTCTGCCGTGAAAGTCGCTTGACTATAATTTGTAATTGATCTTGGAAATGTGACAGCCCATAGCAGGAAG
>NW_007195145.1:0-624 GCF_000164805.1 Carlito syrichta | reverse complement strand
TCGCCACCTCAGCCTCGACCTGCTGGGCTCCGGCGATCCTTCTGCCTCAGCCTTCCAAGTAGCAGGAATTACAGGCATGCGCTACCACGCCCGGCTGATTTTTTTGATTTATTGTAGAGATGAGGTCTCGCTGCCCAGGCAGGTCTCGAACCCATGGGCTCAGGCAATTCACTCACCTCAGCCTCCCAAAAGCGTGGGATTACAGGCTGAGCCACCGAGCCCGGTACATTTTTTTTTTTTTTTTTTTTGTAGAGACAAGGTCTCACTATGTTGCCTAGGCTGGTCTCGAACTTCTAGCCTCAAGTGATCATCCCGACTTGGCCTTTCAAAATACTCAGATTACAAGTGTGAACCACCTTGCCTAGCCACAGTTCCCGTTTTCTTTTTCTTTTTTTTTTTTGAGTTGGAGTCTCACTCTGTCGCCCAGACTGGAGTGCAGTGGCCGCTCCCGGCCACCGCAGCCTCGACCTGCTGGGCTCAGGCGACCCTTTTGCCTCAGCCTTCCAATTAGCTGGAACTATAGGCGCATGCTATCATGCCTGGCTAATTTTTTTTTTTTTGAGTTGGGGACTCACTCTGTCACCCAGACTGGAGTGCAGTGGCTGCTCCCGGCCCCCCCCGCCC
>NW_007195144.1:0-1596 GCF_000164805.1 Carlito syrichta | reverse complement strand
TTTGGAATTTCTAAGAAATTAAAATGACTCAACTGGGTTCTGTTGGAATAATGAAATTATAGACCTTTAGCATTGGAAGAGACCTGATACACCATGGGATCTGGCCCTTACTCCTTCTTCATGAAATCCCTTTCACTATTTACATAATGAATGTGTACCCCATCTTGATGCTTTTGTAATCCAAACAACGGCAGTTCTTTTTGTGTTCCAAACAAAAGCATGCACATGGTCTCTGTATTGTCTAAAAGGCACCTCTTGCAGTTGTATTTGATTCAAGTTGATTCTGAATGGAATGGAAATTAATGCATGAAAGGAAGAGAATCCTTGACAGAGACCAGCTGCGAATGAAAGGAGCAATGAATGGAAACAATGACAGGAAATCAAAATATAGTAATTTTGCCAGGAATAGCTAAGTACAGAAAAGATCCGCATTTATGTTATTTATACCATTATTGCAAATACCTATAGACATGTTACCAGCCAGCCCATTTCCTAGGAGGGCCAAAGTTTATCCTGATATGAGGATGAATCTATATGTAAGGCTAACTTACTCTAAATTAATGGCATAGAGCCATTTTCATCTTATTCGCTGTTCGTATTTATAAAAGTGTTGAAATCCTAATGCCTATGTCCAACTCCTTGCCCTACCTTTCTGAGTTCCAGAATCTTACTTGGATAAGTAATTTCATCTCACTGAAAGTCAGCTTCTCGTCTATTAAAAAAGAAGACCTGTCTTATTTTCTCCTCAAGATCAAAATGATATAAAGCAAAAGTGCTTTGCAAGCTGTGAAGCACTATACAAATATAGGAAGTCTTTAGGGAGGTGACTTTACTCAAGGAATAAGATGGAACATATTTAAAATGGATCATGAAATACATCTGTGGACTAGGTCACATTTTACCAATGGGATATTGAGAGATAGCTCAAGGAATATTGAAATTCATTTTCTTATCATAAGAAAAAAGGAGTCTGTGGGGTTTTTTTCTTTTTCTTTTTCTTTTTTTCAGAAGGCAGCCAGACTGTGGTAAGATCAGCAAGAAAGACTTTTGGATAGTAATTCCGGTCTATGGAGGCAGGCATCCACACTGGAAGTTGGCTTTTTCGAATGCATGCAGAATAGATTTGGGCAGAAGAACCCTTTAAAAGGTTAGACTTTGTCCATGTTAATATGAACAGCTCTTCTTTCTATAGTTCAATGAGAAAAAAGATACCAAAATTAATCTTTGGGTAACATATCTTGGTGGTTCAAAGCAAGTTTTTGAAATTAGGTAGATAAGAGTTCAAATCCTAGCTCTGTGTCATGTAAGTGGTAAGATCTTGGGGATGTTCTCAATTGTTTCACCCTAATTTTTCTTACCTCTAAAGATAGATAGATAGATAGATAGATAGATAGATAGATAGATAGATACATACATACATACATTCACGTATGCCTTTCTGTGTATCTTTGTATAGTTCCTGGTATATAGTCAGATAAATGTCAACTATGTCAAATCATAGGGGTTTTAGTGTGTTTGTGGCATAGAATTAAGGAAATATAACAAGCATTTACAAACATTGAAAGTAAAGTGTTATTATACAATGCTGTAAAAGAA
>NW_007195143.1:0-769 GCF_000164805.1 Carlito syrichta | reverse complement strand
CCTGCTGGTGGGAATGCAAACTAGTGCAACCTCTCTGGAAGACGGTGTGGTGATTTCTGAAAGAAATAGAAATTGACCTTCCATATGACCCAGGAATTCCCCTATTGGTAATATACCCGGAGGAACTCAAATCATTCTACAAAAAAGATACCTGCACACGTATGTTTGTTGCAGCTCTATTCACAATAGCAAAAACATGGAATCAACCATGTTGCCCATCCAAGCTGGACTGGATTAAAAAAATGTGGTACAGATACACAATGAAATATTATGCAGCCATAAAGAAAGACAAGCATATGGACTTTGCAGCAACTTGGATGGATCTGGAGTCGATCACACTCAGTGATCTATCACAGAAACAAAGAACAGAATACCATTTGTTCTCCCTCATAAGCCGTCCTTGAACAATTGTAATACAATAAGAAAGGTATTGGCAGTAGTGGGAAACTGTCAGGGGAAACTGTCAGGGGAGAGGGGTGGGATTGGCAGTTGAAAGAAACTGCTAGGAGAGGGAGGGGCATACCTCATCAACAAAGGTACCTGCATAATTAACGCTTGTATCCTAACGCTTGTATACTTAACCACATCTTTATAATAAAAAATTTTAATAAAAGAAAAAAAAAAAAAAAAAAAAAATAAAGAAAGTGGGAGGTATTACACTTCCAGACTTTAACTTTATTATAAAGCTACAATAATAAAAACAGTCTGATACTGGTTCAAGAACAGGCATATAGACCAGTGGAACAGGATAGAGATTCTGGAAGCAAAC
>NW_007195142.1:0-1272 GCF_000164805.1 Carlito syrichta | reverse complement strand
GCTACCACGCCCGGCTAATTTTTTTGATTTATTGTAGAGATGAGGTCTCACCTGCCCAGGAGGGCAATCCACTCACCTCAGTCTCCCAAAGGCGCGGGATTACAGGCTGAGTAACCGAGTCCGGCTTCTTTTATTATTATTATTATTATTATTATTATTATTATTATTATAAAGATGTGGGGTACTTGTTGTTCTTTTTCAAGTTTGTTTTGGCTTTTTGGAACCCTGAGATTCCATATGAATTTAAGGATGAGTTTTTCTATTTTTGCTAAAAATGCCATTGGGAATCTGACAGATTGCAGTGAGTCTGTACAGTAAGTTCCCTACATACAAACCTTCAAGTTGCAAACTTTCAGATGCAAATGTGCATTTGCATGTCCAGTCACATAAGTTAGTTCATGTGTCTGGTGTACATTGTCATGTGTGTGCATCCTCTACAAGTGGTCGTGCTTTTGTGTAATTTACAGTACTGTATAGAGTACAATATCTTTATTTCAAGCCCAGAAGGTCTGGAACCAAGTGTAAAAGCAGTGGTGATGGAGCTGGTAACTGCTAAGAAGTATCATGTGCTAACAGTGGAAACAAAAGTGAAAATAACAGGGAGAGCTGAGCAAGGTAAAAAGATGGTAGTTGTCGCTTGTTCTTATGACATGAATTGTTCAACTGATAGTGTGGTTCTAAAGAACAAGCACAAGATCAAGGAACATGTGAAGTTTGTTGTGCCAATGATGTCAACAGTAATATCGAAGAAGCAAGGAAAAGTGATAGAGAAGATGGTGAAACTGCTCAGTGTGTGGATGCAAAATCAGCATCAGTGTCGAGTCCCGCTTAGCTTAATGCTGATTCAAGAGAAAGCTAAAAACCTTTATGAAGACTTGAAGAAAAAACATGGTGAAAACTCAGAAGGCGTATCTTTTAATGCTAGTCATGGCTGGTTTCACCGGTACAAGGCTAGAACCAACCTTCACGATATAAAAGTAAGCGGCAATGCAGCGAGTGCAGACAGAGTAGCTGCCTGGGAATTTCCTTAAATGCTTCTGGAAATTATTGATGAAGACACGTGTTTACCCAAGCAGGTTTTTTTTTTTTTGAGTGGAGTCTCACTCTGTCGCCCAGGCTGGAGTACACGGCCACCATGGCCTCGATCTGCTGGGCTCAGGCGATCCGCCTCTGTCTTCCAAGTAGCTGAACCACAGGCACATGCCACTATGCCTGGCTAATTTTTTTATTTATTGTAGAGATGTGATCTCGCCAAGTTGCCCAGGCTGGTCT
>NW_007195141.1:0-755 GCF_000164805.1 Carlito syrichta | reverse complement strand
CTGAGATTCTCTGAACGTGAGTTCCCCAAAAAGGCTATCACTTCGCTACCCCCATCCCCCAGCCCACCACCAACCGCGCTGGGGGCAGGCCCGGGAACTTCAGTCCCACGCAAGGCCAGATATTGCGCCCCCGCCCCACTGCTGCCGTTCTACTCGTGTGTGGAAGTCTCCGGTCCCAGCCCCCTCCAGATCCCTCCCCGGCTGCATTGTCTCCAGCCCGGGCACCCGGCATCAAGCCGCCGGTCACACAGGGAGGCTCTGGGCACCCGCCCCTCAGAGACGCTGGTTCCATTTCTGGCTGAAGTCCTCTGTTGGGTCCCAGTGCCACTCTCGCTGTCTAGAGCCTGCCCTTTGGAACTTTGGAGCTCTGGAACTCCGGGTCCACCCTGGCTGAGGCACTCAGCGTGAGACCCCAAATCAGAGGACCCAGACAAGCGGAGAAAAACAGATCTGCTTAAACTGCCTTGCCATTCTCCAGGAAGAGACTTCCATTGCCCTGCCCACCTAGCAACAAACTTTACCTCATTTCCTAAGGCCAGGTATTGCAGCGTGCGGGGAAGTTTTGGGTCCCTGCTCCCTCCAGCTCTCTCGCCGGCCCGGCACCCGGCACCGCAGGTCGCACAGGGAGGCTCTGAGCGCCCGCCCCTCAGAGACACCGGTTCCATTACTGGCTGAATAC
The DNA here is from genome assembly GCF_000164805.1 of Carlito syrichta. NCBI lineage: Eukaryota > Metazoa > Chordata > Mammalia > Primates > Tarsiidae > Carlito > Carlito syrichta. The sequence continues at coordinate 76 of NW_007195141.1, read as the reverse complement.
TCTGTAGGGACCCAGTGCCACTCTCGTCATTTACAGCCTGCCTTTTGGAACTTTGGAGCTCTGGAACTCCGGGTCC
>NW_007195140.1:0-2896 GCF_000164805.1 Carlito syrichta | reverse complement strand
TTCAGCCTCCGAAAGGTGCGGGATTACAGAATTTTTTTTTTTTAATGTAGAGATGAGGTCTCACCAAGTTACCCAGGCTGGTCTTGAACCCGCAGACTCAGGCAATGCACTCACCTTGACCTCCCAAAGTGCTGGGATGACAGTCTGAGACACTGAGCCCGGCAGTCTTAGTGTTCTTTAAAAATATAGGGAAGTTATCTTGGAAGTTTCACACTCCGATTGTTTCCTCATGATTAGACTCAGATTTAGAGTTTCAACAAGAATAGTTGACGGATTATATCCCGTGCTTCTCTTTGCGTTCTGGGGATTGTTTCCATTGCAGGTTATGTGTTGTTCCCTCAGCTAAGATAAAACAATGCACATGTCTATCCACAAAAGAAAGGTTGAGTAAACTCTGGTACCTTCCTGCAACTGAGCACCACAAAGATGTGAAAAGGAAGGAGGGAGCAATCTGTGAGTCCAACTGAAGTGACTCCGAGATGTCCCAAGGTCAATTTGGGCCAGGTTAGTAAGTCCTCACTGGGCCTGTCACACTGTGGTCATCCCCAGCCCACTGGAAAGCTTAAGGGGTTCTTGCTTCCTCAAGACGCCAGGAGCAGAAAAGCAAATGGCAAAAATAAAAATGTGGGTAGTATACTACTTTTTTTAAAAGAAGCACTGAAATATAAACACACCTATGCTGTTTGCTCACTTTTGTGAGAAGACACACAAGAGAACCACAGCAGAAGCTGGTGAAAATGACCTAATGTTAGGAGGGGCAAGAAGAAGCCAGGGGACCTGAGATTGGTAAAAATAATTCCTTGGTATGTGGTTTTATCTTTGAAGCACGCAAATGATATGTTATAGACAAAAAAATAAATGAAATTGAAAGAATTGGCAAGTGTTGGCAAGGATGTGGAGGAAAGGGAATCTTGGTGCGCAGTTGACACAAATGTCATTTGATACAGCCATTATGGAAAACAGCATGGAAGTGCCTCCAAAACTTAAAAACAGAACCACCATGTGAGCCTGTGACCCCACTTCAGGGTACACATCTGAGAAAACAAAACCAGCAGCTCAAAGAGATATCTGTACCCCCGTGCTCATCACAATTTTACAGTAACACCAAGTCAGTCACTGTCACCCCAGAGCTCTCATCAGGGCTTAATCAGGAGTGGGGTCCACAAGAGTGAGATGTATTTTCATAATGATTGGCAATATTCCACAGCGGCTGTGTGCTAGTGTCTTGTTGGATATGGAATGCCATGGAAAAGGGGCACTTTCAGGCTTTGACACACCTTGGGGCAAGCTTCAACTCTGCCATGTTCTCGGCTAACCTGAGACCTCCAGGGAGATGCATCAATGTTTGGGGTCTCTGTTTTTTCTTCTGTAAATGGGTTATTCTTTCACTGGCCAGGTGAGGATGTGAGGGTTGGCTGAGGGGTCTGCATGTGGCTTTGATGCCTAAGAAGCACTTCATGCCATCTCCTAGGCCAGTTTCTCTGATAAGAGAGCAATTTACACATCAGCACATGGCAGACAGAGCAACACCGATAAAACAGAAGCAGTGATTTCTAAACAATAATTTATAATGCTGAGAAAATAAGTTGCAAGACAGTCTCTGATTGTAAGTCCATAGCAGAATCTCACGTACTATGATAGATTCCCCAAGGAACTTATAAGACAGTCAAGATTGCCCAAGTAATATACAAGACAATAACTTATAAAGCAGTCTGATTCTAAGTTCATAGCAGAATCTCACATGTTAGAACAGATTTCCCAGGTAAAACCACTTCCAGCTAAGTCTTTTCATCAGATTTTTTTCTATTGTAAGTTGTAAACAATGAAAAAGATTGATCTAACCAGAGTGTCTTCTTGCAGTGCAAAGTGGGCCCACTTTGGAAACTTCACCTTTGGCATTTTATAGATCAGAAATGGTATGGCAGGTCTATCGGTTTGAAGTAAAAAATGGACACCTAGACTTAATCATTTGGAAACAAGCGATTTTGCCTGTGACATCGTCACCTAAACCTAGGCCAGCACTCAAAACTCACCAAAGACCTTCTTTTCCTGCCTGAAGTGAAGTGCCTCACCATCCTGGGCTGTGGGTTCCGTGGGTTGATCTTTTTTCACCTCCCGTTTCCCATTCTTCCTGCCAGAAGCATCTGCAGCAGGATCGTCATCACTGACCAACATTCCAAAAGATGTTGCTGGAAAAACAGTGCAATGTTAAGCTTAGAAATACTCTACAATGACACGTTCAGGAAACTTTAAATTAAGGTGAAAGTCATTGAAAATCAAGGTCTGAGATTGCTTAAGATGCTTGACACTGACAAAGAAATACACAGCGGGGAGTTACAGATGGAGACATTAACTTGGTTTGGCACCCAGGGCATTCTTCAGCACGCCAATCAATGAGTCCTCTGATGCTTCAATATCCTCCCTAATGGAGTCATTTCAGGGGTGAGCATTCCCCAAATGAAATAGTGGAAAAATAGTAGCCACTGTTTTGTCAGGTATGATAATAAAAAACTCAAAAGGGAACTTATGGGATAATAATATTAGCGAGGAAAGGTATCCCTACTGCCTTTTCAAGGACGTTCAGAATATTGAAAGGCTGAGTTCTCTTGTCACTGTGGGTCCTGACATGGAAGCTGTGTTTATATACAGCAGAATGACTGTGGTACAACACCTTCACCCTGGTAGATGGTTTGCTCACTTAAAAAAAAAACCCATTTAAACCTCAGGGATATCAAGGAGTGGGGTTGAAAGTCAAAGCAGGCAAAAGCAGGCACACAGTGTGCGTTGTTTGGAAACCTCTCTCCACACCCAATGGAACAGGAGTCGTGCTGCCTGCCACAAGTGTATGGATAAGTCTGGAACACAGCACCAATGAGGCACCATTGAGCACAGCTGG
>NW_007195139.1:0-827 GCF_000164805.1 Carlito syrichta | reverse complement strand
ATGACACGTTTCAGGAAACTTTAAATTAAGGTGAAAGTCATTGAAAATCAAGGTCTGAGATTGCTTAAGATGCTTGACACTGACAAAGAAATACACAGCGGGGAGTTACAGATGGAGACATTAACTTGGTTTGGCACCCAGGGAATTCTTCAGCACACCAATCAATGAGTCCTCTGATGCTTCAATATCCTCCCTAATGGAGTCATTTCAGGGGTGAGCATTCCCCAAATGAAATAGTGGAAAAATAGTAGCCACTGTTTTGTCAGGTATGATAATAAAAAACTCAAAAGGGAACTTATGGGATAATAATATTAGCGAGGAAAGGTATCCCTACTGCCTTTTCAAGGACGTTCAGAATATTGAAAGGCTGAGTTCTCTTGCCACTGTGGGTCCTGACATGGAAGCTGTGTTTATATACAGCAGAATGACTGCGGTACAACACCTTCACCCTGGTAGATGGTTTGCTCACTTAAAAAAAAAAAAACATTTAAACCTCAGGGATATCAAGGAGTGGGGTTGAAAGTCAAAGCAGGCAAAAGCAGGCACACAGTGTGCGTTGTTTGGAAACCTCTCTCCACACCCAATGGAACAGGAGTCGTGCTGCCTGCCACAAGTGTATGGATAAGTCTGGAACACAGCACCAATGAGGCACCATTGAGCACAGCTGGAGGGCAGCCTGGTGCCAGTCATCCGGGAGGGCAGCTGCCTTGCTGAGAAGACCAACGTGGCGCTAACAAGGGGTGGATCGCCCCCAGATGCGAGCCACGGTGCAGACACAGGGAGGCCCACTAAACTGTGTCCCTGCCATTCCCTTCTCTTGCTACTGA
>NW_007195138.1:0-2158 GCF_000164805.1 Carlito syrichta | reverse complement strand
GAATGAAAAGGCACTCAGAGTGCGAGAACATATAACCAATAAATGGCTCAAATATATAAAGAGCTTCCACAAATAAATAAGAAAAAGGTAAAGCAGTAAAAAAAAATGGACAAAAGATTTGGACAGACACTCCCCAAATGACAATATTCAAGTCCAAGATCAAATGGCAAAATAAATATGTGAAAGATAATAACTTTATTAGTCATCAGAAAAATGTAAACATATCATGAAGTGATACCTCTACAGCAAAGTACTAATAACAATACAAATACTAATAACAAATACAAAAGTGGGAAAAACATATTTGATTGTCATCATATAATGATGAAAAATGAATAGTCTACAATAGCATGGTTGCATGTAAAAATCTTAATGTTTAGCAAAACCAAATAAATGCTTACCCTAACATTATATAATGCGACTAAAGAGATAAAACAATACTACTATTGTAGAATTACATACAACTATGCAAAAATGAAGTTAAAAAATATCCTGATAATTAAGTTAATAATTACCATTATCTAAATGTGAGAAATTTTGTTTCTTTAGCCAAATATTAACCCACAAAAAGGATGATTTTCTTATTATTTAATATGCTTTCTCTATTAAAATATTAAGGCTATATTATGTAAAAGTAGAGAATAAAATTAAGAAACTCATACCCCTTTATTAGTGAATATAGAAAAGGCAAATTGCAATTCAATTGCTAATTTTAGCAATATGCGAAAATGTATTGTTGAATTTAACTTGCTGGTTTTTTGCTAAGTCTTGTAATGCCTGTGTTCATCAGTGATATTGGTCTGTGGTTTTGTTTGATTGTGTGTGTGTGTGTGTGTGTGTGTGTGTGTGTGTCTGTCTGTCTTTTTTGCTATCAGAGTAATTCTGGCCTCATATAGTCTGTTGGAAATTGTTCCCTCCTCTGCCATTTTTGTGAAGAATTTGAATTAAACTGATATTAGTTCTTTAATTGCTTGGAAAAATTCAGTTGTGATGTCATCAGGTCCTAGGCTTTTTTTCTCTCTCTCTTTTTAATTTTTATTTTTTTGATTTGGGGTCCCAATCTGTTGCAGGCTAGAGTGCAGTGCACTGACCATTCTTCTGCTTTGGATCCTTCTGTTTTATTTTGCACAAAACTATTTCTTGAGTAAATGAATGAGGGAATGATGTGTCTTCACTCTTCAAGGGAAAGTTAGTGCAGACTCCTTACCTAGAGAGGTTTCAGTTATGAAAAAGGATTAGATAATTCCCTGTCCACAGGAAGTCATGAGGGAAGTCTTGGGAACCAGTCAGATGTCTAATATTTCTGCAAAGGCTTGTGACAAAGGCCAGTCTGTCTGAAAGGGTGTGTAACACTGAGTCTTTTTTCTAAGACCATGACTGATGAGTAAAGATGAGACAAGTCACTTTAGATTTTGGGGGGGAAGGTGATCACAAGCCTTGGAATTAGGCTTTATTAAAGAGGTAATTGGTCTCTTTGTCTTTTTGGCTTCATTTTTTGTTGGAAATTCTCAGAGTACCATACAGCATAGAGGCAGGAAAAGCCACATGGGCTTGTTAATAAGCCACTCAATGCAAATCCTAGGAGATAGGTGGGTGTGATACTTCAGTTATGAGGTCAGTGCAGCACCAGTCTTCTGAGAAAGTGTGTGCTACATGAGAGTAGACACATGTGTTGGCTAAATTTCCCAAGTCTCTACTACTATGCTTCAGGGTCAGCCATGAGTCCACTTTATATGCATTTCTATCATAGTCATCTTAAAACAGCAGATTCTCTTTTCATAACAAGAATGATAAACATAAAGGAGAAATGCTGTGCATGATGATACAGGGAACAGTGACACAAGGTCATCCTATGATCACAAGACACAGAGCGAAGTAAAGACTAATGACACCACTGGCAGGAAATCAGTGGGAAAATCCAAAGTTGGTATAGTGAAAATAAGTAAAGAAGTCTTTTTATCTCAGTGAAGTGTTCTAATGCTTTCAAATATATCTTCCACGTTATTTCCCATAATTTAAAAGAAGGCCAATCCAGTGGTGCTTTCTCATTTTTCTTTCTTGCTGTTCCTCCATATTTCTTCAAACCACAGTGGGTCAAAGCTCCCATTGTCAAGTGATTTGAGCCTCTGTACTGATTAATCAACCTACATAGAAATTT
>NW_007195137.1:0-839 GCF_000164805.1 Carlito syrichta | reverse complement strand
AAATACTGTCCTGTTTGTCTGGATAGACTTTGGCTACACATTGTGATTTTATTGCAACACTGGCATGGCATTTCCTCCAAGTTCTGTTTCATAACAGTGCCCTGTCTACAGCTCCTTCTTATGTTCATGCACAAAATTCAAAACTGCACAGTTTATATCTTTATCTGCATACAGTGACAGAAGAACTTCCACCTTACAGAAAGGAATCACATTAATAGCCCTTGCTGCTCAAGAAGCAATTAGGGTATTCTCTACAGACTCATTCAGTCTCCAGTCAAAATCTTATTCTCTGAAACATAGAGAAATCTAGTTTAATTAAATTAACACAATGAAATTAGTTAAGGATTCAGGATGTGTCTGAGTTAGTACCAGCTACATCAGTTAGGTAAACTTTAGGTATTTTTTTCTGTTTATGAAAACTCATGTAGTACCTGTGTGCCTGGAAATGCTAAGTGTTCCTGTGCGCAAACCTTTTTCATAATTTGCTGCAATGTCTGTGTAACACAAAGTCCCTAGTTGTGAGATACATATACACACACATGTATATATGAAAATTGCATATGTGCATATAGAAACACATGTTGTGTCTTTCTAAAATTTTGAAGAAACTATGTCCAAACCAATTCACTTTCAAAGACACTCCATGTAATGGTTTCACTCTTGTGCTACCTCAGTTAAGTATTATGAAATTCTATCAACTTTGCATTTTCCTTCATCTGATTTACAAAAGGTAATTTTCAGACATCAATAAATACTATTTTTGTTTCCACTTTTTAAAAAGATGAATAAATTTCTCACAAGCATCGCATATATTTTTAAATAAAAATATACCCTAGACT
>NW_007195136.1:0-1182 GCF_000164805.1 Carlito syrichta | reverse complement strand
CCCTGGCATGGCATTTCCTCCAAGTTCTGTTTCATAACAGTGCCCTGTCTACAGCTCCTTCTTATGTTCATGCACAAAATTCAAAACTGCACAGTTTATATCTTTATCTGCATACAGTGACAGAAGAACTTCCACCTTACAGAAAGGAATCACATTAATAGCCCTTGCTGCTCAAGAAGCAATTAGGGTATTCTCTACAGACTCATTCAGTCTCCAGTCAAAATCTTATTCTCTGAAACATAGAGAAATCTAGTTTAATTAAATTAACACAATGAAATTAGTTAAGGATTCAGGATGTGTCTGAGTTAGTACCAGCTACATCAGTTAGGTAAACTTTAGGTATTTTTTTCTGTTTATGAAAACTCATGTAGTACCTGTGTGCCTGGAAATGCTAAGTGTTCCTGTGCGCAAACCTTTTTCATAATTTGCTGCAATGTCTGTGTAACACAAAGTCCCTAGTTGTGAGATACACATACACACACATGTATATATGAAAATTGCATATGTGCATATAGAAACACATGTTGTGTCTTTCTAAAATTTTGAAGAAACTATGTCCAAACCAATTCACTTTCAAAGACACTCCATGTAATGGTTTCACTCTTGTGCTACCTCAGTTAAGTATTATGAAATTCTATCAACTTTGCATTTTCCTTCATCTGATTTACAAAAGGTAATTTTCAGACATCAATAAATACTATTTTTGTTTCCACTTTTTAAAAAGATGAATAAAAATATCACAAGCATCGCATATATTTTTAAATAAAAATATACCCTAGACTTGCATTTTTGCTCCAGCATATAAGAAGTGTAGAAGTGCCACTTTATTCTAACAAGTTAAAATCTCAACAAAATGAAAAATGGATTCTTCTTAGATCCAGCTCTAAGTCAGATCACAGGGAAAACTAGAGTCCCTGAAATTATACACATATACAGATTTAATACTTGCCTGAGCAGAAACCCACTATCAGAGACCTCTTCGGGGGCTAGTGCCTGGGTGGCCAGGGTGGGAAAAACTGAGTTTATTGCTGGAGGCTCCCTGTGGGCAACTCTGAGACTTTAAACACTCCAAGGGAACCAGCCAGAGGGGCCTCACACACTTTTGCACTTTTGAGCTCTGGGAACTCTTCCAGGTCTTCACAGTGAATATTGCAGAAAACCCCTCTAGTCTCTGGCAGGCAG
>NW_007195135.1:0-698 GCF_000164805.1 Carlito syrichta | reverse complement strand
AACGAGGGTATAAGACCCCCAGGTCACCTTGGTCTGGAGGGGCTCGAGCTTGATTTGGATGCATGAGATTCTCGGCCCGCTGTGTTGTGCTAGCCAGCGTAATAAAGTGCCACTTCCTATAACTGTCTCGGTGTCACGATCTCTCTATTTTTCCTGCTACAGTCCCGCCCCCCCCAAGAAAACCGTTTTTAAATAGAAGAGAAGCAATGTTTCATCAAGAGCTGGTCAGAGCCAGATAGGTTCTGCTGTTCAGAAACTACAGCGGTGGCATTTACTGCTGTTCTTGTTCTTGTTGTAAAGATCTTGCAAAGATCTATCTGGGGCTTGGTTGAACGTGATGAGGGAAAAAACGTCTCAGGGATTCGTTCATCTACTCCTTCGACAGATAGTTTTTTGCTTTCCATTATGCCCGGTGCCAAGGCTCTCCCCAGAGAGCCAGAGAGATTATGGAACCGAGTGCATGCCGAAAGGAATGGACAGAACTCCCGTGGGAACATGCATAAATGAAACAGCATCAGCCGGGACAAGTGCCTGTGACTAAGAAGACATACAGCGAGTGGCTTGCTGGGGGAAAGACTCGCCTCCGGCTGGGGCTGGGGAGCCGCCTCTGCGGAGCGGCAGCTTTGTGGGCCTAAAGAGAAAAACCAGGTGCGCAAAAGGCCTTAAGACGGAACATTCCTGGTCTGTCTGAAAACCCA
>NW_007195134.1:0-830 GCF_000164805.1 Carlito syrichta | reverse complement strand
CTGCCTCTCTTTCTGCCTCAGTAAATTCAATTACTCTTAGGTTCAGCCTCTTTTTTTTTTCACTTTTATCTGCATTTATTTCATGTTGAATTTATTCCCATGCCATAAGTTTTTGTTTCTTCAGTTTCTTCTGGGATATTTTTTTCTTCTGTGCAACCTCCTCCTCTGGCTTAGGAACAATCTGCTCCTTTTCTGTGAGGATCATTTCAATGTGGCAGGGGGAGCTCATGTAAGGGTTGATCTGACCATGAGCCCGGTACGTCTGGCAGCGCATCTTAGGGTCTTTGTTCACCTGGATATGCTCAATGACCAGAGGAGCCCTTAAGCTCAGCATTACTCTCTGCATTTTTAAGCATGTGCAGCAAAAATTCAGCCCTTTTTTTGGGCCACCGACCCTGTGTCCAGCCCCACTGTTTGGCCTGGGCACACCTTCCAACTCCACTGTTGTAGCAGTAGAATGGTACACACTGTTTCTGTAAGGTGACATCTTTCAGGTACTTGGTGGCTTTTCATATGTGCATAACCTTGATGGCCTGCACAGTTTCTCGGGTGTTACTTTGTGGGCTTCTCCAGGTTTAACGAGTAGTGGACCATCCTGGTGAGTCACCTCAGGCTGCTTAGGGGAAGAGGTTCAGCCTCTTGAAATTATTGCTCATTGCCTGACCTATCACAGTTTCAGCACACTGCTTTTATGTTAAATTTTTTTTGTGCAAACTTCCAAGAAGATAAAAACTGTGTGTTTTTTTTGTAATTTTTTTTTTAAAAAGAGTTTTTGCTATGTTGCACAATCTACTCAAATTCTGGCATGCAAGCAGTCTTCCAGCCATAGC
>NW_007195133.1:0-827 GCF_000164805.1 Carlito syrichta | reverse complement strand
ATCGGAAGGAAATATAAAATGATATTTCCCTTGTATTTTAAACCAATTTCTATTTTTCAAAGTGTATTTCCACTGAATCCCCGAGGATTTTCTCTACCTAAGACATAATGGTGTACTCTGCAACAATGTCTCAGATTAATGTGATACTTTTTACCGACAAGCCTTGAAAATCATGCACACACACAAAAAGAGACCACTGGAGCCCTATGTTTAGAAACCAAAATAACATGGAGATTTCGAAAGAAGAATATGGGATCCTCATTCATATAAAAATTTAGATAATCGAAAATTCTAGAAAACTGACTTTGATGTTACTGAAGCGATGTTCAAATCCTGAGAGACAAATGGCTCAACGGCTGGAAAATAATAGGAAAAACATGCAGAAGTGTCTAAACTAGAGAAAGTGATGACATATGATTAGGTTGTGCTATGACCAAACTCCAACAAGTCTCTGTGACCATAGTAATGAAAGACTACATCGTGGGGAACCCCTCAGGGACCTCCCACTGTGGGAGCTTTTCTGTCCTCTCAATAACTTCTGCGTGAAAACAAAAAGACTACATTGCCCACTGGATCCTAGGACGGCCACTTACCCGTGCAGACGTTTTCGGATAGGTGTGAACACCTTGCTTCCTTCAATTCTTGGGAATGAAAATCCACCATATCTTCCGCTCTTGTCAGAGCACTGTACATAAATCCTTGATACTGAAGGCTTGCTCAGTCGTCAAGGTCCCGCCCATTATGATGTCACAGTTCTGAGGCTGATGTCCTGAATGGCAAGCTGACATGCTGGATTTCCTGACTTTGCTCACATCTTTTAATTGAAA
>NW_007195132.1:0-829 GCF_000164805.1 Carlito syrichta | reverse complement strand
ACCTGGCTCTATCTCTTCCTGATGCCTTTACTCCCGGCTTGGCCGCCCTTCTCTCCCAGCTAGGTTCTAGTAGTCTGAATTCAGTTTTCCATCTAAGACTGAAAAGTCTTTTGGCTAAAGCCAAGTCGCTCATAAGCTGATTCTAAAGCATCAGAAAACAGTCTTCTTTATCCTCCGACAGCATACTCATAACTGGGACCTGTGATTGGTCAAGTTTTTCTTCCACAGCCACTGGATGCTAGAGCCCAGCATCTTAACATTAGAAGCAAAGGCACAATGGGCAATCTACTCTTTGTTTCTGCCCTGTCCTCTCTTCTACTCCCCTGAATGGCTGCAGACTTGATTTTATGAGAATATACCTTGTCATGTGTTCCCTTTTCTTCAATTCACTACTATCTTTTCTCTTTTGAACCAAAATTGAGCTGGGTGCTATGAGGCAACACAGTCCCACTGACTGGTTCAGTTCCTCTGAATAACAACATGAGGAAGCTTTCCACAGGAGCAAGGAGGATTTGTTAAGGCTACTAAATGTTACAAAGGACGGTTGGAGATGCGCTCCCGGTGCCAACACCAAGAGAAAAGGCAAGGAATGAAATCGCCATTAACAAGGGATCCTGATGAAAGAGATGCTGAAATGGTAACCCTTAAGTCGATCCACATCCTCCTAGCCAAGTCATGGCCCACTGCATAGGACAGTGGGTATGTGACTTCTACCTTTGAGCCTCTCTCTTCCACACCGAAAGGCACATTTCATAAACTCCTTCAATGTACTGTTGTAGAGCACGAATCTGCGAAACTGTGTTTGTTCACCTTTGAACTCAGGTTAAAT
>NW_007195131.1:0-789 GCF_000164805.1 Carlito syrichta | reverse complement strand
TCAATGTACTGTTGTAGAGCACGAATCTGCGAAACTGTGTTGTTCACCTTTGAACTCAGGTTAAAATGTTCACTTTTGAGTACATAATTTTACAAAAAGTGAAAAGTGTTTTAAAAACATGGGAGGAGGAAGACAGGTCAGAAAGAAGAAGATGAAGCATATATCTACGATGTTTTGATATCCCGTAGCTTAGATTCCCCCCATCTCCACAATTGTACAGGGTAGATTGAGATAACTGCTGTTACCTGGCACAGAGTACAACAATTCTTATGGATATTACTGCATGTTTTTTCATCTGAATATAATTTACACTTGGAAATTTGAATTTCATATTTTGGTTGTCGAAGAGTTTGGTTGTCCACCATTTAAGGCAAAGAACCATTCATCATTAATAAGTAGCAGGTTTCAGTAAAATGTTTTGAAGGCCATAGTTCCACTCCAGCAAACAACCGTTCACATTTTTCTGTACCGTGGGCTCTGGGCTGAGTTGGAGTCTCACTCTGTGATCCGCACCGGAATGCAGTGGCCTCTCCCGGCCACCGCAACCTCGACCTGCTGGGCTCCATTGCTCCTTCCGCTTCAGCCTTCCGAGGAGCTGGCCTTACAGGCATGTGCGACCACGCCAGGCTGATTTTTTGATTTATTGTAGAGATGAGGACTCCCCAAGTTGCCCAGGTTTGTCTCGAACCCGCGGGCTTAAGTTGTCCTCTCCCCGCAGCCTCCTCAATCGCAGGATTACCGGCTGAGTCACGGAACCTGGCTATTTTCTGTTATGGTTTGGAGATGGAG
>NW_007195130.1:0-1155 GCF_000164805.1 Carlito syrichta | reverse complement strand
AGTGGGCCATGCTACTCTGGAGACTTGAAGGAGACAACCATTTCTCTTTTCCTTTATTTGAGTGAGCATAGGGTGCAGTCATTTTGAAAACACAGACCTCAGAGCATTGAGTTCCAGATCAAGGCTTCTCAACTGACTGTTTTGCATGTGTGTAGCAGACTGAGTTCTGGCTGTCTTTCCCTCTGCTTTCTCCTAGCCACCCTCAGTCTTGTCTGGAGATGCCTTCCCTCCCGTGATCCCCAGTCTGCCGGGTGCTTCCTTTGCTCTCCTCAGCTCCTTGTATCAGGATATACACTGTACTTATAGAAATGGAACCCCAGCCGGGCTCGGTGGCTCAGCCTGTAACCCCTCGCCTTTGGGAGGCTGAGGTGAGTGGATTGCCTGAGCCCGCGGGTTCGAGACCCACCTGGGCAGGCGAGACCTCATCTCTACAATAAATTTAAAAAAGATTAGCCGGGTGTGGTAGCGTGCACCTGTAGTTCCAGCTACTTGGAAGGCTGAGGCGGAAGGATCGCCGGAGCCCAGCAGGTCGAGACTGCGACGGCCACTGCACTCCAGTCTGGGCGACAGAGTGAGACTCCAACTCAAAAAAAAAGAAAGAAATGGAACCCCATCCCCTGTGGGTGTTTGAGCCATAATCCACAGCCCATTCATCCACAATCCCTTCCTATTGTAGCTCTGCTCTATAAAGAGCAGTTTGGGGCTCCTAAAATCAGAATAGAAATTTATTTTTTCAGTTAATCACGCAAGTGCGCAAGGAGTAAGAAGAATTGGATAAGGAAATATGACCCCTACCCTGAAGAAGCTGATAGTTGAATAGGGCCACAGACATTGCTGCATGCAGGATGGTTGTGTGCATACAGCTGGCCCTGCATTTCCCTGGGTTCTGCATCTGTGAATTCAACCCACTACGGATCAAAAATATTTGTTGAAAATAATGTTTATATGGAACACGTGCAGACTTTTAAAAAAAACTCTCATTCCCTGAACAATACAGTATAACAGCTATTTGCATAGCATTTATACTGCATTAGGTATTGTAAGTAATCTCGAGGTGATTTAAAGTATATGGTAGATGCATGTAGGTTCTATGAAAATACTATGGCATTTTATTCAGGAGTCTTGAGCGTCTGCAGATTTTGTTTTCTGTAGGAA
>NW_007195129.1:0-853 GCF_000164805.1 Carlito syrichta | reverse complement strand
GACTCCAACTCAAAAAAAAGAAAGAAATGGAACCCCATCCCCTGTGGGTGTTTGAGCCATAATCCACAGCCCGTCATCCACAATCCCTTCCTATTGTAGCTCTCCTCTATAAAGAGCAGTTTGGGGCTCCTAAAATCAGAATAGAAATTTATTTTTTCAGTTAATCACGCAAGTGCGCAAGGAGTAAGAAGAATTGGATAAGGAAATATGATCCCTACCCTGAAGAAGCTGATAGTTGAATAGGGCCACAGACATTGCTGCATGCAGGATGGTTGTGTGCATACAGCTGGCCCTGCATTTCCCTGGGTTCTGCATCTGTGAATTCAACCCACTACGGATCAAAAATATTTGTTGAAAATAATGTTTATATGGAACACGTGCAGACTTTTAAAAAAAACTCTCATTCCCTGAACAATACAGTATAACAGCTATTTGCATAGCATTTATACTGCATTAGGTATTGTAAGTAATCTCGAGGTGATTTAAAGTATATGGCAGATGCATGTAGGTTCTATGAAAATACTATGGCATTTTATTCAGGAGACTTGAGCGTCTGCAGATTTTGTTTTCTGTAGGAAGTCCTGGAGCTGGTGATCCTCTATGATACCAAGGGATGACTTATGTCTATATTTATCTACGTACATGGGTGTTATATTGGAGGCTTAGGAAAGATAAACCCTCAAATCTCCCTTGGGGATTCAGCAGAAATTGGGCAGCAAGCAGCTTAACCCTACTAACCATATTAGTCTCCTACTTTCACTGAGTCTTTTATGGAAAGAGCTATACGGGTAGAATTTTTGATGTGAAAAGAATTATCTGGCACTACCTGTATTTTCTTCTTACTCTTTGTTTT
>NW_007195128.1:0-680 GCF_000164805.1 Carlito syrichta | reverse complement strand
TAAAAGTATGAGCTATAGGCTTGGGGCAGGGAATTTGCAAATAGAGAGACCAGGGCTAGGAGAAAACACACTCCTGTCCTTTACTGGCTTTCCCTACAGAGACTGGGACTCACAGGGCAGAATCGGAGCCTCTCCATTCACTCCTGCATGACTGTGAACTGTGAGGAAATAAATATGTTATTTAAGTCACCCAGTCTCTGTTGTTCTGTCTTGGTAAGCCAAGCTGAGGAGCACAGGGAGACTGAGAGTTAGGGGCAAAAAGTGGACTTCCATGATGGCTGCCTCCAAATAGTGGAGGCTAGGTGGAAGTCAGATAGTCTTTGTGTGATCCTGAAGATCAGACTCAGGGTGGAGAGGTTGGAACAACAGGCAGATAACAACTGAATGAAAGGAGAAGGGTGGATGGATGAATGGCTGGATGGTCGGACAGATAGATGATAGATTATAGATAGACATATAATAGATTAAGATAGAGATAGATAGGTTGATAGTAGATTAAAGAGATAAATAGATAGATAGATAGATAGTAGACAGATTAAAGAGATAAATAGTAGATAGATAAATAGTAGATAGATAGATAGATACATAGACAGACAGGCAGAATAGATTGGTGCAGGACTGGTTCCTGTATTTTGACTGATGGTTATCATGATGGGATGGGAAGGCTAGGCTAGCTGTGT
>NW_007195127.1:0-733 GCF_000164805.1 Carlito syrichta | reverse complement strand
CTGCATGACTGTGAACTGTGAGGAAATAAATATGTTATTTAAGTCACCCAGTCTCTGTTGTTCTGTCTTGGTAAGCCAAGCTGAGGAGCACAGGGAGACTGAGAGTTAGGGGCAAAAAGTGGACTTCCATGATGGCTGCCTCCAAATAGTGGAGGCTAGGTGGAAGTCAGATAGTCTTTGTGTGATCCTGAAGATCAGACTCAGGGTGGAGAGGTTGGAACAACAGGCAGATAACAACTGAATGAAAGGAGAAGGGTGGATGGATGAATGGCTGGATGGTCGGACAGATAGATGATAGATTATAGATAGACATATAATAGATTAAGATAGAGATAGATAGGTTGATAGATAGTAGATTAAAGAGATAGATAGATAGATAGTAGACAGATTAAAGAGATAAATAGTAGATAGATAAATAGTAGATAGATAGATAGATACATAGACAGACAGGCAGAATAGATTGGTGCAGGACTGGTTCCTGTATTCTGACTGATGGTTATCATGATGGGATGGGAAGGCTAGGCTAGCTGTGTTCCCAAGGTCTGCCGATAGATCGATAGATAGATAGAAATAAAACAGACAAATGATAGATTGATAGATGACAGATAGATGATAGGTAGATGATCAATAGATGATAGAGAAGATAGATGATAATGATTGATAAGTGATTGATAATGATGGATATATATGACAGAAAGGTAAATAGATGTTAGGTAGATAGATAATGATAGAC
>NW_007195126.1:0-1872 GCF_000164805.1 Carlito syrichta | reverse complement strand
AATTGAATAAGATGAGCAAAATTGGAAAAACAGAAGTGCTTACCCTAAACTGTAAGACAAACTAAGCAGTGGCTGTTTATTCACATATTTTCTCTAAATACTTAAGTGTTTATTTATATCATTTATTCTTACAATGCTGGGGTTGCCCTTTGTATTTTGTTTCCTGCTTTTTTAAAATTTGGCATATATCATAAAAGTTCTTTCATATCCTTAATTATGTTTAAAAATACTACTTGATGGCCAGAAGGTATTCTATCATATGGGAGACATTTAAACATTCTATTGTTGACTATTGAGTTTGCTTACTCACTGCTTCAAGCCTCAGCAGAAGTAAAGAAAAAAGATCAATAAACATTCATTTTTATTGTAAAGTATATTCAAACGTGTTTTTTACTACATGCATCAGGCAAAGTTAGTATCAGATTATACGTTTCACATTTTAATCTACATATATTGTTAAACAGTCCTATTCAGAGTAAATGGGAAACAAATTGCCACAGGTAGATTTTTTTATTTACTAATTTTGCTTGCCAGTCACTTACTTGCATGATTTTCATCATTTACCCAAAGGAAATAATTGGTTGTGTACCTGCTGTTCTTTGCTTTAACCTATTTATTTATAATAAACTTATTGGTAGTTCTTTTGGTCTACTGTGAAAAGTATAGATTAGTAACAGTATATTGGAATATTGGGGACTAATCAGAAAGTGTTTCACCTACTATTTCTGTCTCATACTTTCTACGGCCTCATCACTAATTCTGCTAAAATTTATTTCTCTTTGAAACATTTACTTGTATAATAGTGACTCAGTTATTTTAATTAGAGGGCAAGTAGTGGTATCCTGTATTTTAGCCCATTTATTTTTATCCATAAAATTGGGCTCGTAGTTGTACACTGGGATGATGGAAAGAGTAAGTTCTTTAAAAATATTTAAAGCCTCTGCCACCATTTCTGGCCTATAGTAAGCACAAATCAATGACCACTTTCCAGGTAATGCCAGCAGCCAAAGGGGTAAAATGATCTCTGACATTATCCTGTCTAGAGCTTGGAAGTGCACAAGGGACATAGGAGCAATGTACACTGATACACAGCTGCTGCACAGTAAAAATGAGGCTTCACAAACTGGCACCTGCTACATAATATGCACTTGGTTGATGGCCATGCATCTTCAGTCAGAACTTATATATAAACATATGCACTTTTTGTTTTCAAGTGCATATAATTTAGAACTACAAATCCTTATGATTAAATGAAACACAAGGAAAATAATACCACAGAGGAATAGATCATCCTGAACAATATTGTGGTCCCAGCCAGTACATCACATGTGGTTTCTTTGCCTTCCCTATGATCTTTGGATATAGTTATGGCATTGGTAGGATTGGAGGTGAAGAACTGAAGATTACTGGTGCTGGTTAGAGGAACCTTATTTTTTATTATGACAGCTTGCTATTTTTGTAACATGGTGATTGAGTTGGACACAATCAAGTACAGTAGTAATTCATCCTCCTTCTTCCTGGATGAGTGAACATATGATTAATATTGATGTCAGCATCTATGAACAGTATCAAAGTGAGCACCATTTGGCACTGCTGATGGAAATGATGCTGTGTTTTGGTCGTGGTCCCAAGTTTTGAAGCCCTACTTGGCATCTCCTTTCTTCTGTGGAGCTCACCATTCAGATGTGACAGATTGGGTAAAATATTAGTTAGGTTAAGTCTTGCTTGCCTCCACTTAGTCATCTTTGTATGACTCTATTTTTTGAAAGACAGTTTTTAGCTGATACTCATGAAAACAGAGTACCTAGACCTGTGCCACTAAAGAAAGGAAATCCTGTCTAAGAAGGTGTATTTCTTACAGAGCTGGTGTCA
>NW_007195125.1:0-826 GCF_000164805.1 Carlito syrichta | reverse complement strand
GTGACCTGTTTTCATTGCCTAGACGCACTGGGAGAAATGAGGAAACTGATCTCATTTGTTTTAATCTCTCAGTGGCCAGCTATTATTTTCCTGAAGCCTGGCCATGGGTTTTGTCACAGGGCTTTGTAGAATGCCTCTTTGTTTCAAGCACAGACCATGCTGACCTTGAACTGCAACAGAGGGCAGAAACCATGAGGAGTGCCCCACACTGTGACTTTTATTCCGATTGTCTTTAGATGTTCTCACTTGGCTCAAATCAGGCTTCCCAGAACACAATCTTAGGGTGGGGTTTACAATGAGAGCAGAATTTCTTCAGAAAGATTTACCCTATAAACCTTTTGCATTAGGTATTCTCACTGAGCTTGCTCTCGTTCCTTAAAATGTTTTTATTCCCATTCCTTTCATCCTTCGTTCAGCTCTCTAGGTCAGATGTGGCCTTCCTCTCTGATTTTGCTTCTCACACACGTTTAGGGCCTAAATTGCCACAAGCTCAGTGGTTTGAAACAACACAAATGTAATGTCTTACAATTACGCAGGTCTGAAGTCCAATGAACATCTTCCTGGGCTCAAACCAAGGTGTTGGCAGAGCTACAATGTTTCCTGTAAGATTCGCTAGAGAGCCACTTGTTTTCTTACCTTTTCTAGCTTCCAAAAACTCCCCACGTTCCTTGGTTCATGGCTCTTCCCCGATCTCCAACGCCAGAGACACGGCACCTCTCTGCTGCCTTCTGTAGTCATAGCTGTTTGGTGACCACAGCTGGGGAAGGTTTTGAGGACTTGTGATTGGGTTTGGCCGACTTGGGTAACAGACTACCATTCCCATCTC
>NW_007195124.1:0-954 GCF_000164805.1 Carlito syrichta | reverse complement strand
CCGTTAGTTATTCATAAGATTTCCTTTTGTCAGAAATGCATATGGAAAAGTTTTTATTGAAACACACAGTCCTTCTTGAAAAATAATGCTGTTTATAATATACTATAAAATATATCATAATTGTATCTTTACATATGTGTATATATAGTTTGTGTTGTATTATCCATATTACATTCTAATATATATATCATTATTTTATAGTTATATATGTTTATATCAATTGTTTGGAACAATTTTTTAAGATAACAGTCCTCCAGTCTCATTTATTCCAAGAATTTAGATGGATATAGTTTTCACGACAAGTATAATTTTTCATGTCTATACATGATTATACCAGAGAAATGTCCCTGTATAGAAAAAAAGATGTGTAGAAACCATAATGCTACCATTTTTGTTCCATCTACTTTTATTTATTTATTTATTTATTTATTTATTTATAGTTGGAGTCTCATTCTGTCGCCCAGACTAGAGTGCAGTGGCCACTCCCCGCCCACCGCAACCTCGCCTGTTGGGCTCCTTAGAGCCTTCTGCTTCAGGCTTCCAAGTAGCCGGAATTACAGGCATGCACTACCACTCACGGCTGATTTTTGGATTTATTGTAGAGATGAGATCTCGCTGCCCAGGCGGGTGTGGAACCCGCGGGCTCTGGCAATCCATTCGCCTCAGCCTCCGAAAGGCACGGGATTACAGTCTGAGCCACCGAGCCTGGCTCCATCTACTTTTAGAATAAAAGTCTCTTTTATAACCTATCTTGGTCAGCTTAATAGGCGAAAGAATTTACAACAATGTCGTTAGAAATATCAGTAGGGCTTTCTGGTTGATATCAAGCATTTAAGGTTTCTAATTTCCCTTTTAAGATTTGTTAAAAATGTTAAAGAACATAGGTCAAATATATGACAGATTCCAAAAAGTTTCCAAAGAGACACAGGGAGTTCATAGGAAAGTAACGATTTC
>NW_007195123.1:0-562 GCF_000164805.1 Carlito syrichta | reverse complement strand
TAAGCCTTTGTCGGACCTGGAGTTGGCAAATACTTTTTCCCAGTCTGTAGGCTGTCTCCGTGCTCTCTTGACGGTTTCTTTGGCTTTGCAGAAGTTTTTCAGTTTAATAAGGTCCCACTTGTCTATTTTCTCTCTTATGAGCTGTGGGTTTTGGGTTTTGTACAGGAATTGGATGCCAGTTCCGATTTCCATGAGGGTATTTCCTTCATTTTCTAAGGTTGTTATGGTTTGAGGTTTTACATTTAGGTCTCTGATCCATTTGGAATTAACCTTTGTGCATGGGGATAGACAGGGGTCCTGCTTCAATCTTCTGCATGTGGTCAGCCAGTTTTCCCAGCACCATTTACCGAATAGGTTCTCCTCTCCTCAGTGGTAGGTGGTGGAGGCTTTGTCGAAGATGAGTTGGCTGAGAAATTGAGGTTTTGTTTCTGGAATCTCAATTCTATTCCATTGATCTATATGCCTGTTCCTATACCAATACCAAGCTGTTTTGATGATTTTAGCTTTATAGTAAAGTTTGAAGTCTGGTAGTGTGATACCACCTGCTTTTTTTTTTTTTGCT
>NW_007195122.1:0-772 GCF_000164805.1 Carlito syrichta | reverse complement strand
GTCAGAAGAGTTAACTAGTCAGCAAGTCGACTGGTGAGCTGACTTAAGTAGTCGGCTAGCAAGCAAGACAACTAGTTAGTTGACCTGTTGTCCTGTGAGTGAGCCGACAATTCAGTTGACTTCTTAGCTGGTGAGCAGGCAAACTAGTTTGCTGACCAGTTTGCAGTGAGTGAGCCGACTAATTAGTTGACCTGATGGAAAAGGAGTGAGCCAACTAGTTATCTGACCAGTTATCTGAGTTACTAAATGACTAATTAGCTAAATATCTAGCTGACTTACTAGCTGACTTAACTAGCTAGCTGACTATCTAGCTGACATAACTAGATAGCAAACAAGCTATCTAACTCTCTAGCTTGCTGACTTAACTTGCTCGCTGAATAGTTAGGTGAGTTGCTAGCTGACTTATCTAGCTAGCTGGCTAGCTAGTTGACATAACTAACTGACTAGCTACTTTGCTGGATAGCTGGTTAGCCAGCTGACAATGAGTAGTTGACTGGTTCTCTAAAAGGGTAGCCAGCAGGCTTAACCAGCTAGCTACCTGGCTGGCTAGCTGGCTAGGCAGCCAGCTAGCTAGCTAGTGGGCTGACCAGGTGGCTATCCAGTCGGCTTAAATAGCCATCCTGGTGGCTGGACAGTCAGATAGCCATCTGGATTAACTAGTCAGCCAACCTGCTAGTCAGCCGGCTAGCCAACTGGCTTAACTAGCAGGCCACCTACATGACCAGCCTGCTAACAAGCGAGCTTAACTTGCCAGCCACCTAGCTAGCCTGCC
>NW_007195121.1:0-670 GCF_000164805.1 Carlito syrichta | reverse complement strand
TTTCCTAAGGCAATCTACAAATTCAATGCAATACCCATTAAATTACCAGCAACATTCTTCTCAGACCTAGAAAAGACAACACAGGAATTCATATGGAAACACAAACGTCCAAGAATAGCCGAAACAATCCTCAGCAAAAAAAAACAAAGCAGTTGGTATCACATTACTAGACTTCAAACTTTACTATAAAGCTACAATCATCAAAACAGCTTGATATTGGTATAGGAACAGGCATATAGATCAATGGAATAGAATTGAGATTCCAGAAGCAAAACCTCAATTTCTCAACCAACTCATCTTCGACAAGGCCTCCACCACCTACCACTGGGGAGAGGAGAACCTATTCAGTAAATGGTGCTGGGAAAACTGGCTGGCCACATGCAGAAGATTGAAACAGGACCCCTATCTATCCCCATGCACAAAGGTTAACTCCAAATGGATCAGAGACCTAAATGTAAAACCTCAAACCATAAGAACCTTAGAAAATGAAGGAAATACCCTCATGGAAATCGGAACAGGCATCCAATTCCTGAACAAAACCTAAAACCCACAGGTCATAAGAGAGAAGATAGACAAGTGGGACCTTATTAAACTAACAAGCTTCTGCAAGGCCAAGGAAACCATCACGAGAGCAGGGAGACAGTCTACAGACTGGGAAAAAGTATTGCCA
>NW_007195120.1:0-372 GCF_000164805.1 Carlito syrichta | reverse complement strand
CAGCTACCAAGCCAGTGGATTATGTAGGTCAGTAGCTAGTTAAGTCAGCTGGCTAGCAATAAAGCTATCTAGTTATGTCAGCTAGTTAAGACAGCTGTCTATCCAGCTGCCTAGCCAGGTAGGTAGCTAGTTACGTCTGCTGGCTAGTCAGCTGTCTTCTTTGTTAAGTCAGGTAGTTAAATTTGCTGGCTAGGCTACCGGCTACATATGTAGCTAGGCAATTAAGTCAGCTGACTAGCCAGCTGAACAACTAATTATGTCACCAAATTTATTCAGCTGGCTAACTAGCTGGCTAACTAGTTAATTCAGCTAGTTAATTCAGTTGTTTGGCTAGCTGGTTAAAAAGCTAGTTACATCAGATGGGTAGCCTGC
>NW_007195119.1:0-500 GCF_000164805.1 Carlito syrichta | reverse complement strand
GTCAGCTAGTTAAGACAGCTGTCTATCCAGCTGCCTAGCCAGGTAGGTAGCTAGTTACGTCTGCTGGCTAGTCAGCTGTCTTCTTTGTTAAGTCAGGTAGTTAAATTTGCTGGCTAGGCTACCGGCTACATATGTAGCTAGGCAATTAAGTCAGCTGACTAGCCAGCTGAACAACTAATTATGTCACCAAATTTATTCAGCTGGCTAACTAGCTGGCTAACTAGTTAATTCAGCTAGTTAATTCAGTTGTTTGGCTAGCTGGTTAAAAAGCTAGTTACATCAGATGGGTAGCCTGCTGGCTTCCTAGTTATTTCAGTTAGTTAAGTCCTCTGGCTAGTTAGGAAGCTAACTAGTTAAGTAAGCTAGATATGTCAGCTAGCTAGATATATAAGTCAGTTAGTTAAGAAAATTAGCTACATGTTAGCTAGTTAAGTAGCTACCTAGTTAAAAGAGCTAGTTAAGTCAGTGGCTAGCTATGTAGCTAGCCAGTTGATTTAGGT
>NW_007195118.1:0-836 GCF_000164805.1 Carlito syrichta | reverse complement strand
CCATACAAATAAGATTAGTTTTAATTTCTATGAAAAACGGAAATTAGTAATTGATAGAATTGCATTAAATCTGTTGATTGCTTTGAGAAGTATGGTCATTTTAACAATATAAATTATTACAATCTGTGAATATGAGATGCCTTTCCATTTTTTATGCCTTCTTCTTCAATTTTATTAATTAATTAATTTATTTGGGTAAAAAAAAGTCACTCTGTTACCCAGGCAAGTGCAGTGGTATAATCATGGCTCACTAAAGCCTTAACATTTTGGGCTCAGGTGATCCTTCTTCCTCAGTCCCCTAAGTTGCTGGGACTACAGTCCAGTGCCACCATGCCCAGCTAAATTTTTTTATTTTTTGCAGACATAATGTTATATTATGTTACCTTTGTTGGTCTCAACTCCAGTGTTCAAGCAATCCTATTGCCTTAGCTTTCCAAATTCTGGGATTACAGGTGTGAGTCATTGCACCTGGCCCTCAATTTATTTATTTTATTTATTTATTTATTTTTATTTCTTTGCGTTGGAGTCTCACTCTGTCACCCAGACTGGAGTGCAGTGACCGCTCCCGGCCACCGCAGCCTTGACCTGCGGGGCTCCGGCGATACTTTCGCTGGAGCCATCCAAGTAGCTGGAACTACAAGCGCGCGCGACCATGCCCGGCTCATTTTTGATTTATTGTAGAGATGAGGTCTCGCCAAGTTGCCCAGGCGGGTCTCGAACCCGCGGGCTCAGGCAATCCACTCACCTCAGCCTCCCAAAGGCACGGGATTACAGGCTGAGCCACTGAGTCCGGCTTCAATTTATTTTTAATCAATGTTTTGTAGTGTTTATTATAA
>NW_007195117.1:0-1277 GCF_000164805.1 Carlito syrichta | reverse complement strand
AAATAGAAGTTAAAAAATATCTAGAAAGAAGTAAACTTAGAAAGACAGAGAGAAATAATTCTGCTATGCACTTTCCAGCAGGTGTATTGAGATTTACTTATAAGTTTTACTGCCATGTATGCACACTGGTCACTAATCACACGCCAATATTATAGGTATAACTGATATCCTATGTCAGAGGCGATATTCCAGATGGGCCTTTACAGGCCTCAGCCATGTAGCTATAGCTGTTGGCTCCCAACACTCTTCCTAATTGGATTTGAAGAGACTTTTAAAAAGGTTTTTTCAATGCAGGAGTGTTTTTGTTGTTGTTAAATTTAAGTATAGCCCACACATAGAAAAGTACAGAAAACAGAAAGGATAGCTCAATGCAAATCCTGTGTAATCACCCCCAGGTTAAAGGCAGAATGATACCAATCTTCCCCGCCAACAGGACGCTCTTCAAAGGTATCCACCATCCTGCTTCTAGTTTTAGTTGTTTCCAATGTAGGCTTCTTAACAACAAGGTGCAGGGAACTGAAAAGCAGTATAAAGGCATTTGGTTTGGCAAATAAACAGATTTTCAAGCTGTGGTTTGGCTGCCAGCAGCATCTCTCTGTGTATTAAATGTACTGTGATTCAGTTGGAGAACTTGTCCTTTTTATACCCAGGCTGTTCGGTTGCTAAAATTCTCACTCATGAGTTTGATCTAACCCTTATTTAAATATACCTTGTTATTCGTCCACTCATTAGTAAAATTAGTTGGCACAAGCCATATATAGCTGGCTTTGCTGTACAGCTAAGTAAATTTATAAATGCAAATGTGTGGGTGTGATAAGGGTGGTTTCCACTGACCCACGTGTAATCAAACATCCTGTTACATGACACAGTACTAGTCTGTGCACAAGCATTTGAAAGTGGTGACTGGTTTTGTGAATTCAGTGATGCTATTCTTAAGTAAAATAGGACTCCTTTTTTCACATGGTAAGGAACACAGCACCTTTGTTACAGATTGTTTTTTCAGTGTCTGCTTCATGTCATTTTGACATTTGTTTTTGTTGGGGGTGAGAGGGAGAGAGAGGCATAATTTGACCTGTGGCATTTGTTAATCCATGAAGTAATGCTTCTGTTATTTGTCATTCAGAAAACACTTCTTGGATACTTACAATTCATGTATATGCATGCATATGACTTGCACTCATCTCCATGAGTTCTCAATAGCAAAATTGTTGTTCCAAAGATCCTTAAAAGTTATAACATTTTAAAAGCAGAATAAGAGTACTTTTTTTTTTTTTAAA
>NW_007195116.1:0-797 GCF_000164805.1 Carlito syrichta | reverse complement strand
GCTTGTGAAAAGTAGAAACAGTGTGTGGGGAAGTGAAGAGGAAGAGGATGAGGTGTTGTCTTCTCCCCAACACACTTCTCATGGGGAAGTTGGCCCATAATATATGACCCACTCATGACCAAGGAGGACAACCTAGGCAGCATTCCCGGATCGGGAAGCTGCCCTTCTGTGTCCTCTGCATTTATTTAGGTCTTCTCCCATGCCCTTGCACATCAGAGCCCACCCTCAACGTCCCCATGATAATAGCAGGATGCTCAGATGGAACCCCAGTGCCACCTTCTCCATTCTGAAGTTCTCTTCCCGCCAATGGGAATCTGTGGGACCTGTGGTCCACTCTCTTAGAAATAAACTGAGTGACTGGCAGGTGAATCATGACTTCTCATATGAACTAGGATGCTTCTTAGTGGACAGAGCTAGGTGAGTTTAATATCCTGCACAGAGAAAATTTACATTTCCACAGCGGCTATGGGTACATCAACCAAAATGCTCTAGGGGAGACACACGTTCCTGTGGAGCTTTGGGGAAGAAGGGGCTCCCTTTCCTGTCTCTTTGTCTTTCTCAAATGCTGCTGATGGCAGAGTCAAGTTCAGAAGAGCTCAACAGACTTCTGCCCGTCTGTCTCCATCTATTAGCATTGCTGAAGACAAGTACCATGGGCAGAAAGGAGGGGCTTCAACAACAGAAATTTGTTGTCTAACAGTTCTGGAGGCTCAAAGCCCAAGACCAAGGTGTTGGCATTGTTGATTCCTTCTGTGGTCTCTCTCCTTGACTTGCAGACCACCCAGCTGCCTGCTTGT
>NW_007195115.1:0-805 GCF_000164805.1 Carlito syrichta | reverse complement strand
AAAAGAGCATTCACTCACTGCTTCCTAATTTATGAATTTTTTTCTTTGCAGTATTGGCTCTCATAGTTTTGGTAAAGTAAACCTGTTCCACTCCCGTGGATTTAATTACCATGTCCAAGTTACAAATTCCCCATATGAAAGGCATTTCCCTGTATACCAGAATGTTCACCTCTTCTCTGCTTCCAAAGGCTGAAACTTGATAGAGCCTCAAAACTAACACATCATACCTGAAAATTGTTTTCTTTCCTCCAGATCAGAAAATGCCTTTCATTTTTTTCTGTATATTAATAATCCCTCTAGGAAGCTTTTCTGGCCAAAATACGTTAATTGTCTCAGGAACTTGAGATCCAAAGAGTTAATAAGTGAGAGGTTTGCTTTACAATTAGGATGGTTCAGTCTATCATTCGGCAATATACTCTCAATCTAGGATCATGAAGAAATTATCACCAGAATCACCTAAGCCCAAAACCTGGGGATCACCCATTCTACCTCACTGCCTCTTTACCTTCTATCAAACCAGTTCCCAAAATTGGTCTGCCCTACCTTTACAACCTTCTTTCTCTCCATCCTCTCTGTTTTTGCCATAGCCCAGGTCCTCAGTCATTCTAAGAGGACTGCAAATCCTCTCTCTGACTTTGTACCTGTGCTCTTATCATCCAATCTCCAGACCAGCAGTCTCCAAGTTAAAGTGAAGGGTGCATCAAGAGACCAAAGTCTGCATATTTAATGATGCTATACCTAAAACTTTTATAAATATATATGGTTGCACTTGTACTGTCTCCATTTGGTCCTCGTTGAGTCTACT
>NW_007195114.1:0-730 GCF_000164805.1 Carlito syrichta | reverse complement strand
GAAACACGGAGGTTTCACGCTCGTACGCAAAGGCCCTCTATGGAAAGGAACACAAATCAAGGGGAAAGAGTGAGAATGAGGTGTTACAGCAGGGCGGCAATGAAGAATAATAGTCACAGCAAAGAGGTGACACTGCAGCACACATTGGGCACAGACTTAAGCCAGGAAGGTGCCCGTGCACCCCAGGCCTAAGAAAGGCCACTCCCAACAGCAATCCACAGTTTCATTGCTTTCCTTGACAGGAGAAGGTGTCAAGAAAGAGCAATTCAGAATTCCCCCGGGTCACACATAATGCCTTCCCACAAGTAACTGTGAATGTCTCAGATCCCTCATTGTGGCACAGGGGAGATGAGCATTCCCGCATGGGAGAGGTTGACAAGCCGCACGCCAAAGCAGTCACCCTGTAGAGCGTAAGATACACGAAAGGGAACAAGTGGGAAGGAGGAATGACAGCACGCACACTCAGTGCCAGAACCTCACAGTGCAGCACACTTGTCACACAGCTCTTTCCAAGGGAGACGGACATTCAAAACAAGCACCACCAAGGCAGTCAGCTCTTTTCCGTCAATGCGTTTGGCAGAGCAATTGTGTATCCTCCCACACAAAAATTTGAAAGGGAGAAACATTTCAGAATGCACCCAGGGAATTCACCAAGTAATGCCTTCTTGCTCCACTGTGGGGTTCCCATCGCCCCCTGGGTGGCAGCGTAGAGCTGCACATGGGCAAAGCG
>NW_007195113.1:0-791 GCF_000164805.1 Carlito syrichta | reverse complement strand
GGGTTTCCCATCGCCCCCTGGGTGGCAGCGTAGAGCTGCACATGGGCAAAGCGTTTCCCATGAGAGAACTCTTAGTTCAAACAGAGGCGCTCTGCACAGCCGAAGTCCAAATGAGAAGAAAACCGCGAGACTCAGACTCATGTGTTGCAGCATGCACCAAGTGAGAATAACATAGATAGCCCCTAAAGAGCGCTGCACATTTTGAAAAGCTCCTTCCCCGGGAAGATGCACATGCACAACAAGCCTCACAGAGGCCGTGTACGCTTATTCAGCAAGGCCAACGCGAGAGTGACTGCATTTCCTAGCCGAGAGAAACGCCAAGGGGTAAAACGTTTCAGGGCTCAAACAGAAGGCAAGCACTGCTTTTCTACAAGTGAGTGTGTAGCACTCATTTCACTCAGTCTGACACCATTGACATGCTCATTCCTACATGTGAAGTATCGACATAACATGCTCGGCTATGCTCATTCAAGCCGTACCTTGAGAATCGTGTATTACACCGTACAGCACACAAGAATCAAACTACTGGAAAATACATCACAATGCAGTAAACATTTGACACAGCATTCCCCAAGCTGATGCACACTCACAGCCAGCAAGCCAAGCCTGTCAGCTCTCCCTGTAAATGCCAACGGAAGAGCAATGGCTTTGGATAGGAGACGGACAGGTCAAATCAAAAACACTTTAGAATTCAGTAGGTGAACAAATCATGCTTTCCCAAAGATGACAGCGAACCGGTCATGTCGCTCAGTGTGGCACCATGGAGTTGTGCACTTTGTATACAGGAAACG
>NW_007195112.1:0-747 GCF_000164805.1 Carlito syrichta | reverse complement strand
TTATCTAGGAGACTGCTGGTCTGGAGATTGGATGATAAGAGCACAGGTACAAAGTCAGAGAGAGGATTTGCAGTCCTCTTAGAACAACTGAGGACCTGGGCTATGGCAAAAACAGAGAGGATGGAGAGAAAGAAGGTTGTAAAGGTAGGGCAGACCAATTTTGGGAACTGGTTTGATAGAAGGTAAAGAGGCAGTGAGGTAGAATGGGTGATCCCCAGTTTTTGGGCTTAGGTGATTCTGGTGATAATTTCTTCATGATCCTAGATTGAGAGTATATTGCCTAATGATAGACTGAACCATCCTAATTGTAAAGCAAACCTCTCACTTATTAACTCTTTGGATCTCAAGTTCCTGAGACAATTAACGTATTTTGGCCAGAAGAGCTTCCTAGAGGGATTATTAATATACAGAAAAAAACGAAAGGCATTTTCTGATCTGGAGGAAAGAAAACAATTTTCAGGTATGATGTGTTAGTTTTGAGGCTCTATCAAGTTTCAGCCTTTGGAAGCAGAGAAGAGGTGAACATTCTGGTATACAGGGAAATGCCTTTCATATGGGGAATTTGTAACTTGGACATGGTAATTAAATCCATGGGAGTGGAACAGGTTTACTTTACCAAAACTATGAGAGCCAATACTGCAAAGAAAAAAGATTCATAAATTAGGAAGCAGCGAGTGAATGCTCTTTTAATTACACCATTGACTTCTTCAAATTTAATGGTGTTGTTTCCATAAGAGGCAGGCATCA
>NW_007195111.1:0-970 GCF_000164805.1 Carlito syrichta | reverse complement strand
ATTGGATGATAAGAGCACAGGTACAAAGTCAGAGAGAGGATTTGTAGTCCTCTTAGAATGACTGAGGACCTGGGCTATGGCAAGAACAGAGAGGATGGAGAGAAAGAAGGTTGTAAAGGTAGGGCAGACCAATTTTGGGAACTGGTTTGATAGAAGGTAAAGAGGCAGTGAGGTAGAATGGGTGATCCCCAGGTTTTGGGCTTAGGTGATTCTGGTGATAATTTCTTCATGATCCTAGATTGAGAGTATATTGCCTAATGATAGACTGAACCATCCTAATTGTAAAGCAAACCTCTCACTTATTAACTCTTTGGATCTCAAGTTCCTGAGACAATTAACGTATTTTGGCCAGAAGAGCTTCCTAGAGGGATTATTAATATACAGAAAAAAATGAAAGGCATTTTCTGATCTGGAGGAAAGAAAACAATTTTCAGGTATGATGTGTTAGTTTTGAGGCTCTATCAAGTTTCAGCCTTTGGAAGCAGAGAAGAGGTGAACATTCTGGTATACAGGGAAATGCCTTTCATATGGGGAATTTGTAACTTGGACATGGTAATTAAATCCATGGGAGTGGAACAGGTTTACTTTACCAAAACTATGAGAGCCAATACTGCAAAGAAAAAAAGATTCATAAATTAGGAAGCAGCGAGTGAATGCTCTTTTAATTACACCATTGACTTCTTCAAATTTAATGGTATTGTTTCCATAAGAGGCAGGCATCAAAATGACCCCAGAGCAAAGAACATGTATAATCAACCCCTGAAGCTCTTGTAGCATGCCCTTAAATGATAATCACCCACTTCTACCACATTAGGTAGAGATACCAAAAATATTCAGAAATACATGTTTGTTCATAATTAGCACAGAGTGCATTTACTTGAAATTAGAATTGCAATTAATTCTTGGCTATATATACCCACAGATTACCCACATTGTGGCTTACTGTGTTATAATAAATACTTCCATTCTT
>NW_007195110.1:0-916 GCF_000164805.1 Carlito syrichta | reverse complement strand
ACTAATATTGTACATGTAACGTCACACAACATTGGGCCACCTGTATAACCTTAAACAACGCAAGACCAAAGAGCCATGTCCATAGACAAATGCAATGCCATACCCTAACACTAATTATTTTGAAATTGGGTGGAATCCTTCTGTAGAATAAGCCACTATGCATATGCAAATAACTGAACAGCTGATGCTTATGTATTTTTAAAATTATAATTTCCAGGTTTGGAATCATGAAAGAATTAGACTGTTCTTTTTAACAAATTACCGGAAAATTGTGTTCAGACTTAAAAGTTAATTGTAACCTTTCCAACATCTTACATCTCTGGTGATTGTTTAGGTCGATAGAGTTATCGTTAAGCAAGGAAAGAAATGAGGCTGTGACCCACACATTAATTATGTTTATTTGTCTTGAGTATCTGAAAACAAAATGGTCACTCCTGCTGGATTATTTACCTAAGTTACTTCCTGAATATAATAATAATGGTATGTAAATAGTACTCTGTGTTTTTTCAAATACATTATCTCATTTGATCCTCCAAACAACAGTTAAACATATTTCTTTCCCTCAACTGCACCGATGAGAAACTGAAGCTTAAACACATGACAGTGTATTCAAGATATATTGCTAAATCTGTTTTAAGAACACCACTTGTCTATTGACACTAATCTCATGTTGTTGATATTTTTTTCACTCTGCCTGATTAAAATAAATATTCATGCCTAAGAAATGAACACTTACATCTAATGAAAAGACATATGTCTAAGAATGAAAGCAATTATACTAAGGTGACTTATTTGAGAGCACTGTCAAATGACTCTAGTAATAAACATGCTTGATTACCAAAACTAAGCAGAGGCCGTTCATAATCATAAAGAGCAACATATGCTAATTCTTTAAAATACTTGCTTTATTAATTTG
>NW_007195109.1:0-744 GCF_000164805.1 Carlito syrichta | reverse complement strand
TTTCCCTCAGCTGCACCGATGAGAAACTGAAGCTTAAACACATGACAGTGTATTCAAGATATATTGCTAAATCTGTTTTAAGAACACCACTTGTCTATTGACACTAATCTCATGTTGTTGATATTTTTTCACTCTGCCTGATTAAAATAAATATTCAGGCCTAAGAAATGAACACTTACATCTAATGAAAAGACATATGTCTAAGAATGAAAGCAATTATACTAAGGTGACTTATTTGAGAGCACTGTCAAATGACTCTAGTAATAAACATGCTTGATTACCAAAACTAAGCAGAGGCCGTTCATAATCATAAAGAGCAACATATGCTAATTCTTTAAAAATACTTGCTTTATTAATTTGTTAGTCTAAGAATAAACTCTGCATCAGTTTAAGGAAATATAAAAAGATTATCTCAACTTTTTCTTTTATGAAAAAATGGATTTAGAGAACATGCTGAAATTATCCCTAGGGGAAGATTTTACCCATGTCATTTGCATAATTCTATCCAGGTGTATTATATTTTTCCTTTCCATTTTAAATACATTATATTTGAATCACATTCATATCAGCATTTATTTTCAAGGATACTCTTTATGTCTAAAGTAATTAATATATTTTCAAAGTATTTTCATTCTAAGGATTTTTTTCCTATTTGGAAATGCCTATATAAGCAATCAGACCAAAACATAATTTGTTTTTTTCTTTGAAGTAGTGCTTAATAAGAAGTTTTGGAACCAGCTGATT
>NW_007195108.1:0-787 GCF_000164805.1 Carlito syrichta | reverse complement strand
AAGAACACCACTTGTCTATTGACACTAATCTCATGTTGTTGATATTTTTTCACTCTGCCTGATTAAAATAAATATTCATGCCTAAGAAATGAACACTTACATCTAATGAAAAGACATATGTCTAAGAATGAAAGCAATTATACTAAGGTGACTTATTTGAGAGCACTGTCAAATGACTCTAGTAATAAACATGCTTGATTACCAAAACTAAGCAGAGGCCGTTCATAATCATAAAGAGCAACATATGCTAATTCTTTAAAAATACTTGCTTTATTAATTTGTTAGTCTAAGAATAAACTCTGCATCAGTTTAAGGAAATATAAAAAGATTATCTCAACTTTTTCTTTTATGAAAAAATGGATTTAGAGAACATGCTGAAATTATCCCTAGGGGAAAATTTTACCCATGCCATTTGCATAATTCTATCCAGGTGTATTATATTTTTCCTTTCCATTTTAAATACATTATATTTGAATCACATTCATATCAGCATTTATTTTCAAGGATACTCTTTATGTCTAAAGTAATTAATATATTTTCAAAGTATTTTCATTCTAAGGATTTTTTTCCTATTTGGAAATGCCTATATAAGCAATCAGACCAAAACATAATTTGTTTTTTTCTTTGAAGTAGTGCTTAATAAGAAGTTTTGGAACCAGCTGATTAAAAAACCATGTGTACTCAGTTACTTCACAGAAAGACCTGTTTCTGTTATTAAGGAAAAGAAAAGATATTGTCCCAATTAGGCAAATGTAAATTGATGGTGGAACTACATAAGAAAAGCTAT
>NW_007195107.1:0-351 GCF_000164805.1 Carlito syrichta | reverse complement strand
TTTTTTTTTTTTTTTTTAAGTGAGAGTCTCACTCTGTCACCCAGGCTGGAGCGGTGGCACGCTTACAGCCACCGCAGGCTCAACCTGCCAGGCTCAGGTGAGCCTTCTGCCTCAGCCTTCCGAGTAGCTGGGACTACAGGTGTGTGCCACCATGCCCAGCTAATTTTGGGGGTTTTTTTGTAGAGACAAGGACTCGCTATGTTGCCCAGGTCTCAAACTCCTGGGCTCAGGATTCCTGCCACCTCAGTCTACCAAAGTGCTGGAACTATAGGCATAAGCCATCTTGCTTGGCCTTTTTTTTTTTTTTTTGAGAAAGCAGGATTTGTTGAGAGAACAGAAAAGCTCCCACAG
>NW_007195106.1:0-884 GCF_000164805.1 Carlito syrichta | reverse complement strand
GAAGAAACTGAGGCAAAGGTAATATAAATAGAGAGTTTATTTGGGCCAGGCTTGAGGATTGCCACCCAGGGGCATAGATTCAAGTTGTCCTGAATGCACACTCCAATTAGTAGCAGGTAAAGTGGACTTTTAAAGGCAATAAAAGGGGGACAGGCTGATACAAAATTTCTTGTCAGGAATTCTCATTAGTTTACAGAAAGAGCATTGATTAGTGATTGGTTATCCATTGTTTAGGCTATAGGATGTGGGTTATGATTTCAGGTATGGAATTATAACATTAATTTATAACCACTTGTGGCAATAGCAAACAGTTTCAAGAGATGCACACATAACACAAAGAGGGAAGCAGAACGGGCAGTGATCTCATTTCATTGTCCCTCTGGGCCTGATAATTGCTGCATTTCTTAGATAAAAGTTCTTTCTCACTCTGTATGACTCATGAGCCAAATCTGGACTACTGCATATTTTTAATAAACAGATTTTATTAGAACACAGCTACACCCATTTATTTACATAGTGTGAATAGTTTTTGGGACTGTGGGCAAGTTATTGTACTAGGATACTAAGGATTAGAATATTAAATGAGCTAATATATTTACAATCCCATGTCTCACAAATATTGTGGGCAGGTCCATATCAAACACTTAGCACAGTGTCTGGAACATAGGAAGTGGTCAGTAAACACACAAATATAGAACAGCTCATTGTTTTTATTGTTAGCTTCCTTATTCCAGTCTTATGTCGCTTTGTGGACATTACTCTGAAGTTGTTGGAATCCAGGTGTTTTCCTTCCCCACTGTTCTGCCAGATGACAGTTCTGTTTCCTACCAGGAGGTAGTAAATGACTACTGAGATTTCATGAATGGAATAGCTGGGAAGAAAGT
>NW_007195105.1:0-812 GCF_000164805.1 Carlito syrichta | reverse complement strand
TCCATATAAGCAAGTCTGCTTACCCAGGTTTACCACTGATCAGTTAAAGAATTTTCCCTCCAGGTAACTCCTTTACTGAACTTTGAAAACTTATCTGAAATAAATTCTAAAAAATAGAGATATCTGAGTGTACAACTTGCAATAAAATGAAAATAACATTGTTAACACAGCAAAGCATTAACAAAACTCAAGAGGTTTAACTGTCAAAGTTGTTATGTGATTCCACCGTGTACTACAAATAATCGTATTCTGTGAATAAGTAGTAGATACTAGCTATCTTACCTAAAAATTAGCAGTGTCTCACCGTCCCACGCCTTAACTTCCACTTTTTGATTTAAAAAGTTTGAGTTGCCTGAAGTAAGTTTCAAAAAATGTCACAGAAGAGGTGCTTACTTCCAGATGACCATATTGGAAATTTTAATATGGCATTCTGTCCTAGGCATCCAATTTCTTTTGCATAGTACAACACATTCTATCTTCCATTTCATATCATCATACTTTTCCTTGCATTTATATGATGAAAGATAAGATATTTTTACATTTTGTTCTTCTAGTTCATGTTTGTTTTTAAGTTGGATTCTCACTCAGTCACCCAGACTGGAGTGCAGTGGCTGCTCCTGGTCACCGCAGCCTCCACCTGCTGGGCTCCGGCGATCCTTCTGCCTCAGCCTTCCAAGTAACTGGAACTACAGGTGCGCGCTACCACGCCCGGGTAGTATTTTTTTGATTTATTTTTGAGATGAGGTCTCACCAAATTGCCCGGGGGGGGTCTGGAACCCGCGGGCTCAAGCAATTTACTCACCTCGGCCTCG
>NW_007195104.1:0-1455 GCF_000164805.1 Carlito syrichta | reverse complement strand
ACACAGCAAGCATTAACAAAACTCAAGAGGTTTAACTGTCAAAGTTGTTATGTGATTCCACCGTGTACTACAAATAATCGTATTCTGTGAATAAGTAGTAGATACTAGCTATCTTACCTAAAAATTAGCAGTGTCTCACCGTCCCACGCCTTAACTTCCACTTTTTGATTTAAAAAGTTTGAGTTGCCTGAAGTAAGTTTCAAAAAATGTCACAGAAGAGGTGCTTACTTCCAGATGACCATATTGGAAATTTTAATATGGCATTCTGTCCTAGGCATCCAATTTCTTTTGCATAGTACAACACATTCTATCTTCCATTTCATATCATCATACTTTTCCTTGCATTTATATGATGAAAGATAAGATATTTTTACATTTTGTTCTTCTAGTTCATGTTTGTTTTTAAGTTGGATTCTCACTCAGTCACCCAGACTGGAGTGCAGTGGCTGCTCCTGGTCACCGCAGCCTCCACCTGCTGGGCTCCGGCGATCCTTCTGCCTCAGCCTTCCAAGTAACTGGAACTACAGGTGCGCGCTACCACGCCCGGGTAGTATTTTTTTGATTTATTTTTGAGATGAGGTCTCACCAAATTGCCCGGGGGGGGTCTGGAACCCGCGGGCTCAAGCAATTTACTCACCTCGGCCTCCCAAAGTGGGGGATTACAGGTTGAGCCACCAAGCCCGGCCTAGTTCATGTTTAATAGAGATTTACAACTTCTATTTACATTTACAAGTACCAAAATATGACCACATGAAACATGAAATAAAAGTGCTTTTTTTATGTTACTATTTGTTTCACAGGTAGTTTAAAAATCCAGTTATTTGGGCACTCCATATCTTTATTAGTTTTTGGCAATTTCAATTCATTATAGTTCTCTATACAAGGTTAAAAATTTTCTATGTTTTAAATATCATTTACACCAAGAGCATGATGACAAGGTTATGTTTACACTTTTGTGGTAGGCAGAATAACTGTCCCCAATTGCAGTCTCTAAGGATGTCTGCACTCTAATCTCCAAGTTGGCAATGTGTTACCTTACATGGCAATAGAGGTTTTGCCAATGTAATTAAGGATACTGAACTTGAGATGAAAAGGTTATCCCACACTTCCAAAAGAAGTCCATTCTATCCTATAAATCCTTAAAAGTAAAGAAGACTTCTTGGTTTTGGTGAGAGAATAGGATGTGAAAAAAAAGAGGAGCAGAGAAACACAACTGGAAACAGACTTTCCTTGTGCTGCTGGCTCTGAAGAAGAAGGAGGGGACCAGGAGCTAGGGAATAATGGCAGCCTCCAGAAACTGGAGAAAGGAAGAATGCAGGTGCTCTCCTAGACTCTCCAGAACAAAAATCAGCCCTGCCAACATTCCGATCTCACACCAATGAGGCCCATGGTTGGCGTCTGCCCTCCAGAAACTGTATACTAATCAATTTATATCATTTAAGCTATGAATTTGTG
>NW_007195103.1:0-1054 GCF_000164805.1 Carlito syrichta | reverse complement strand
AGTGGCCCACTGTGAACCTTGGACTGGGCCACATTCTTTAGGAATTGGTTTAAGCTATAATTAAGAGCTTCTACAGCATTGTGTAAGTAGTATTAGCATAGAATAGAAAGGTAATACAATTTAAGTTAGTCATCATGGGTGTTGTGTGCACATGAGCTTTAGAAGTTATTGATTATTAGAACAACATGATGTTAGTAGGGATTGTTGCATTGCTTTTAAGGAACATTAACTAGCATAGGGAACAAAAAAACAATTTTGCAGTTTGTCCTTCCTCATACCTGAAAAAACATCTGGTGGTTGGGGAACGCCCCTCATCCACCTGGCTTTGTGTTCACGTGAAAATCTTGTGATTTTGCCTGTGAAACTTTAGGATAAAAGGCTTACAGTTGTCCCATTAAATCGGCTTCTGCACTAGACAGAGTTCAGTCTCTTTCTTTCTTCCTCCCTTCTCTTTCTTTCTCTTTATTTTTCCAGAATAATCGCTGATGCTGCCACACCTTCCAAGGGACCACCTAAATCTCTCCACAGGGCCTGGCCCCCTGCAGTTTACATCCTATTCATGCCACCCTCACATGCACACTTCCGATCACCTGCCCCACACCTCAGGCTCCTCTAGGCCCTTGACACAGATGGGAGGGTACCTCTTTTGTGACTCTGGGAAGTCCCCGAGAGCAGTCTTTTCCTGTTCCCAACCCCACTCACCTAACCCCAAGGCAGATTCCATTTCCAACCCCTCTTCCATACCCCAGAGGCACCCAACCACAGCAGTGAGTCCCTGTCTGAGAAATGGGCCTGCTCCACCACCATCCTTTTAGCAAACTACAGTGTCATATTTCAGGGTCACAGGTAAATACAGGGGAGATAAGCCCTGGCATGTGACCTAGAGGATGACACTTCTCAATCTCAGGATTCAGATACACAAATTGCCTCCTTCCTACCCACTTAGCATGATTCCCTTCATTGATCACTGCCCCCATCCCCCACACACACTCTTGGGAAACCAGGGTTACTGCAGAGCCTTGTGGCAGTGGGGATGTGGCAGTGGACACTATGA
>NW_007195102.1:0-831 GCF_000164805.1 Carlito syrichta | reverse complement strand
CTTACAGTTGTCCCATTAAATCGGCTTCTGCACTAGACAGAGTTCAGTCTCTTTCTTTCTTCCTCCCTTCTCTTTCTTTCTCTTTATTTTTCCAGAATAATCGCTGATGCTGCCACACCTTCCAAGGGACCACCTAAATCTCTCCACAGGGCCTGGCCCCCTGCAGTTTACATCCTATTCATGCCACCCTCACATGCACACTTCCGATCACCTGCCCCACACCTCAGGCTCCTCTAGGCCCTTGACACAGATGGGAGGGTACCTCTTTTGTGACTCTGGGAAGTCCCCGAGAGCAGTCTTTTCCTGTTCCCAACCCCACTCACCTAACCCCAAGGCAGATTCCATTTCCAACCCCTCTTCCATACCCCAGAGGCACCCAACCACAGCAGTGAGTCCCTGTCTGAGAAATGGGCCTGCTCCACCACCATCCTTTTAGCAAACTACAGTGTCATATTTCAGGGTCACAGGTAAATACAGGGGAGATAAGCCCTGGCATGTGACCTAGAGGATGACACTTCTCAATCTCAGGATTCAGATACACAAATTGCCTCCTTCCTACCCACTTAGCATGATTCCCTTCATTGATCACTGCCCCCATCCCCCACACACACTCTTGGGAAACCAGGGTTACTGCAGAGCCTTGTGGCAGTGGGGATGTGGCAGTGGACACTATGTGCTCACCCTCAGAAGCCTGATAGTGCCCATCTCTGTGGCCCTACTGTCTCACTTCTCTTGGGGGTCCTGCGATGATGAAGTTTTGGGGGAGCTGGGTGGGAGGAGGTCTGGCTGGGCCCCACCTAGAAACTTCCCTGTGACCCCACCTGAAACCAT
>NW_007195101.1:0-718 GCF_000164805.1 Carlito syrichta | reverse complement strand
CCTTCCGATCACCTGCCCCACACCTCAGGCTCCTCTAGGCCCTTGACACAGATGGGAGGGTACCTCTTTTGTGACTCTGGGAAGTCCCCGAGAGCAGTCTTTTCCTGTTCCCAACCCCACTCACCTAACCCCAAGGCAGATTCCATTTCCAACCCCTCTTCCATACCCCAGAGGCACCCAACCACAGCAGTGAGTCCCTGTCTGAGAAATGGGCCTGCTCCACCACCATCCTTTTAGCAAACTACAGTGTCATATTTCAGGGTCACAGGTAAATACAGGGGAGATAAGCCCTGGCATGTGACCTAGAGGATGACACTTCTCAATCTCAGGATTCAGATACACAAATTGCCTCCTTCCTACCCACTTAGCATGATTCCCTTCATTGATCACTGCCCCCATCCCCCACACACACTCTTGGGAAACCAGGGTTACTGCAGAGCCTTGTGGCAGTGGGGATGTGGCAGTGGACACTATGTGCTCACCCTCAGAAGCCTGATAGTGCCCATCTCTGTGGCCCTACTGTCTCACTTCTCTTGGGGGTCCTGCGATGATGAAGTTTTGGGGGAGCTGGGGGGGAGGAGGTCTGGCTGGGCCCCACCTAGAAACTTCCCTGTGACCCCACCTGAAACCATGCAGTTCTCATGAAGTGGGACCAGCAAAGCTGTGGACTTGCCCCAGGAGCCCTGAAAAGATGTGGAGGGGGCAACTGTGGTTCATT
>NW_007195100.1:0-659 GCF_000164805.1 Carlito syrichta | reverse complement strand
CAGTCATATGGTTAGGTTCAGTCTTTCAGTGGGCCTGTGTCTCTGAACTGTGAACTCCACCAGGACTTCTCAGTCCCACTCCCTATCCGTGAAGCAGGATACCTGGAGGGTGGTAAAGGTGGGTCTTTCTCTTCCTTCACTTGAAAGGCTAGAGCTAGCTGAAGCTGGGAATTCCACTTCCCCCGGGTTAGTTGGCTCTGACAGAACCCCAACAGTTTAGGTTCTTGTTGAAAAGTTCTCCTAAGGGCAGACACATACGTGCCTACCTGCATTCAAGAGCTTTCTAAATAAGACCGCCCACAGGGCCCGGCCCAGGGGCTGTCTGGGTGCCGCCGAGGCGCAGGTCAGGGCCTCTCCGGCCACCCGCCATCTAAGACCGTCCCGGTGCCCGCCGGCCTCCGAAGCCGCGGACGTGAAAGGAGGTCCCCTGAAATGGCAGCCGTGCCGCGCCGCCTCCGCCCGGCGGGACCAAGCCTGCTGGGGTCCGGTGGGCTCTTCTCCACGCGGCTGCCCTCGTCCGGCTCCCCCACCTGCCCAAGTCCAGCTCCCTGCCCTTCCCCCGCCGTTCCCCCGGTCCTCGTGGTCTCTGGCGCCAGGTGTCTGGAGACCAGGGACCCAGGCAGATCTGGGCTCCTGGGTGAGGCGGGCGAGCGGAAAGG
>NW_007195099.1:0-1468 GCF_000164805.1 Carlito syrichta | reverse complement strand
CAATAAACTTCTGTTTGTACTTTGACTCTCGGGCTCTGGACACTGACTCATGCAGCTCGATTCCCTATTACAATTTTACTCAAATTCAAATTAAACAGTCTTCGTTTTTAATTCATAAAATCATGGGCATTACTTTTTTAAATCTAAAAGGTGCACATTTTGAAGCCATTACCCAATTCATTAAAAATGTTTTTGTAAATTAAAAATTTTTAATTTAGAGTATAATAGAGATAAGATTTCATCACACATTGTGCCTAAAAGCATACTATATTATAAAATATTCATTCACAGTCCTTAGAATAGTATCTAAAAAGGTCACCAGTGACTAGTGGGCATGCATCTTGTGCCCTCTGGTATCACAGACCAATTTTAGTAGCTGAGTAAGAGTTGGCTATGACACAAGCCTCAGACAATCAATTACTACCTATAGATTTCATGTCTTAAACTAAACCATCCATAAATATGTTTGCTAAAGAGTCTTTTAAAAGTCAAACTGTGAACTGACAAAGATCATTTACCAGGTCATCAAGAGGCTATAGAATATAATGACTAAGAAAATGTTTACTAGAGTCAAATTACAAAGGTTTGAATTTGTTCCTATTGCCTGTTTAAATTGTATAATTTGTTTTTCTAGTTCTCCATCAGTAACATGGACATAATCCCAGTACTCTACCTTTCTAAGGCATCAAGATATTACATAGAATAAAAATGCAGGAATGTTTAAATACTACTAAGTTAGCTGTTAATGGAATGAGTACTAAAATGATGGCTCAACTGTGAACATTGGTAGCTTCGTTCAAACTAATCGATTCTATTAGGAAAAGCATTCAGGCAAAACACAACAAGACTGGGAAGGAATACTGAATACAAGTCGCTGATTGATTAACTCAAACTATTAGTCAAATGTGTTGAATTGCCAAAGGCATCCCAAATCTGAGATATCATTCCCAAGTTAAACATTAAGATGCATTCTTTCCACCAGTCCTTCCCTTCTCCCTTCCTTTTTTCCTCAATGCGTGCCATACATCTTGATTTTAATAAAGTAAACTTTTTATGCCTCAATTTAAGATAGAGTTGAAGGTGAGCTAGTAATAACAGTATAGTGATTATTTGCTATTATCTGATCTTTCAATTTTTAAGTGAGGGCCCAAAGTTAATGCAAGCTTTAAGAAAATTGGGCCAACAAAAAAAATTTACAAATTTGAAAAATATATCTTAATGAAGAAGTAATTGATTTGCATTCAGAAACAACTACTATGAGACCCCTAATGTCTGAGCATTCTGTTCCCTGCCAAATCAATCTCTTTGGCCACCATGATATCAAAGCACAATGAATTTCAGTCACTATTTCTCAAAAATGTTCACAGTATCATCACTGCTAAAAAGAACAAAGGAAGTTTATGAGTTCCTAGTTTTTGGTTTTTTTGAGTGAAAGTCTCACTCTGTTGCCCAGGTTGGAGTGCAGTAG
>NW_007195098.1:0-1356 GCF_000164805.1 Carlito syrichta | reverse complement strand
TAGATTTTTATTTATTTATTATATTGTTATTTTATTTTATTTTATTTTATTTTTGAGTTGGAGTCTCACTCCATCGCTCAGACTGGAGTGCAGTGGCCAGTCCCAGCCACCGCAGCCTTGACCTGCTGTATTCTGGTGATCTTTCTGCCTCAGCCTTCCAGAATTACAGGCATGACTTCCACACCCAGCTGATTTTTTTGATTTATTGTAGAGAAGAGGTCTCATCAAGTTGCCCAGTAGAGTCTCAAACCCGCAGGCTCAAGCAATTCACTCACCTTGGCCTCCCAAAGCATGGGATTATAGGCTGAGCCACCGAGCCCGGCCAAATTACTAGATTTTTTGAATTAGCATGAGGGTGTCAGTCCCAGTCTAAAGACCAGCTGTGGCTAAACAAAATATCTCAAGATTGATTTGGATTGAAAGTACAGGGAAGGTGACTTTACCTAGGCCAGATTTTACCTAAAAGACATTAGTAGCAATCAAATCAAAGAAGTCAATGTGAATGATATATTGCAATGTAAGCTCCGCTAGCATGTAAGCTCTCTGCTGGCATGAGTGTTGTTAATTTTGCGAGTTTTTGTGTCCCCCTCCCCTCAAAGTGTGCCAGTTCTGTAGTAGTCACTAACACACCCTAGTTAAACCCTAGTTAAATGAATGACTAAGAAGGTCAACAGTTTTAAGCTTTGAGGAAAAAAATACCTAAACAGAACAAGTGACACAGTTTAGTGGCTGAGAGGACCAGACACCAATGGGATACCAATGGGATAAAACCATAAATTCAGTCAAATTTTCAAGAAAGAGGTCATAAAAAAATTAGTTGTAAAATGTCCAATCCTATTGGATAATTGTCAAGTGTCACGCAATAGCATTCCAGACACTCTAGACATGTAACAAGTAGTGGCTGAGTTAAGAAATGAAACTTCAGACTATTTATGAGGTACTTGAGCTGGGAATTCAAATCCCTAAGCTCATCCTCTTCTGTTACCATTCTGTCCAGTGGCATTAGGAACAAACAGTCAACCTCACTATGTTTATTGGTTTTCAAAAAATATGTTTTCAAGGCTTATATACACAGCCACCCAGCTGCTTGGTTAGGCCAATGCAATGAGGGATATTTTACATATTTCTATTGGTGACCCATGTCACAGGCTGTCCAGACTCTATCAATAGATATAGTCACTTGTGTCTTCAAATCTAATCAGATCAGAGAGCCAGTTCAAGAAACCCCAAAATCAGTACAGCCACCTCATTATTAAAATTTGTTTTTCTAGAACCACTTTCAGTATCAAAATCTGTTTTAGTCTGAACTCTCTAGAGAAACAGAACCAATAAGACATATAGACTATAGGTACCTAC
>NW_007195097.1:0-767 GCF_000164805.1 Carlito syrichta | reverse complement strand
GGGTCTTTTTTGTTGACTTTAAAAATCCAACATGTAGTTAGAAGTTATTGTTTGTCTTTTGAATCTGACAAGTAGTTATAGCATTCTTCTGAATATAAAAAAGAGAAATAGTATAAGTGAAGAATAATTAAGATTTCCCCAAAATTTACCTGTCAGTTTTTTTTTTTTTGCTGTTGTTTGTTTGTTTGTTTGTTTTACAGAGAACTCCATCTCATTAATTTTGTGTTTTGGAAGCACCTCTTTCAAATTTCGTCGCATAAAAGATGTAAAAACAAATCTTCAATGTGAATTGGCTCTAGGCATCTGCTGTTTCAGTAAACCATGATTACAGCATTTCGTACTGCTGAGTGTGTTTGGGATGTGAGATTACAGGTGACATTTGAATTATTTTGAGAACCTTCTGATGCCTTTTCTTAGTGATTGGCAGTAGCAGAACACTGTCGAGGGAGGAGGGCACATAAGATCAATAAGTGTAGCTTATTCCAAACCAGGCAGTGTGAGGATCAATGGGATACCTAAACTTCACCAGTACGATGACCACTTATGTACCTAATCCTGAATTGTACCCCATATTATTAGAACAAAATTTAAAAAATAAAAAAGAGAAGTTCTTGAAAAAACGTTAGCCTTTGTTTCCCTGTTAGTTTCTGATCACTTCTACTGCATTGGTTCAACTACATTCCTGACATAGTCCATTACATGCTAAGTGCTTAGGCAGCAGAAATGAATGAAATGCCATTCTATCCTAGAAACAATGTGCCTGAACT
>NW_007195096.1:0-1142 GCF_000164805.1 Carlito syrichta | reverse complement strand
CAGGCCACCTCTACAAGAAACACTTAAGAAAGTACTGAACACAGAAGAAAAAGAAAAAATGAACAACAGCATTCTTCACAAGAGTACAGGCAAAAGATTAAAAACACACATGAACCAACTCCAAAACCCAAAGAAAGACAACAAATAAACAGGAACAACTCTGCAAGAACCTTATGACAGGGATCAACTCTTGCATTTCAATTATTAGCCTAAATGTGAACGGACTAAATGCACCACTGAAAAGACATAGATTGGCAAAATGGATAAAATATCATCAGGCAACAATCTATTGCCTTCAAGAGACTCACCTCACTAGAAAGGACATCCACAGACTCAAAGTAAGAGGATGGGAAACAAACTTCCAGGCGAACGGAATACAAAAGAAAGGAGGAGTAGCCATCTTAATTTCAGACAAAATACC
Organism: Carlito syrichta; assembly: GCF_000164805.1. Taxonomy (NCBI): domain Eukaryota; kingdom Metazoa; phylum Chordata; class Mammalia; order Primates; family Tarsiidae; genus Carlito; species Carlito syrichta. The sequence goes on along the minus strand of NW_007195096.1, from coordinate 721 downwards.
CTTCAAACTATTAAAAATCAAAAAAGATACAGAAGGCCACTACATAATGATAAAAGGCTCAATCCATCAACAAGAAATATCTATTATAAATATATATGCACCCAACATAGGTGCGCCAACTTTCATAAAGCAGCTTCTTGGAAAACTAAAGAAAGATATTGGCCCTAACACTATCATAACTGGGGACTTCAATACCCCACTCACAACCCTAGACAGATCATCAGGACAAAAAATCAGCAAGGAGATCCGGAACCTCAATGTAACTTTGGACCAAATGGACTTAATTGATACCTACAGAACACTCCATCCAAAGACCACAGAATACACATTCTACTCATCACCACATGGAACATATTCTAAGATTGACCACATACTCGGCCATAAATCAAGCATAAGCCAATTTAAAAGGACCGAAATTCTACCAAACACCTTCTCGGACCACAGTGGAATAAAAATAAACATTGACACCAACAAAGTCCCCCCAAAACCCACAAAGACATGGACACTAAACAGCATGATGCTAAACAACTCCTGGATCAATGATGAAATCAAAACAGTGATCAAAAGATACCTGGAAACAAATGAAAATGAAGAAACATCTTACCAAAATCTCTGGGATGCCCTGAAAGCTGTAGTAAGAGGGGAATTTATATCCCTACAAACACACATGAAGAAAATGGAAGGAACTGAAATTGACAACCTAACAAGCCACCTAAAGAAG
>NW_007195095.1:0-713 GCF_000164805.1 Carlito syrichta | reverse complement strand
CGATCGACCACATACTCGGCCATAAATCAAGCATAAGCCAATTTAAAAGGACCGAAATTCTACCAAACACCTTCTCGGACCACAGTGGAATAAAAATAAACATTGACACCAACAAAGTCCCCCCAAAACCCACAAAGACATGGACACTAAACAGCATGATGCTAAACAACTCCTGGATCAATGATGAAATCAAAACAGTGATCAAAAGATACCTGGAAACAAATGAAAATGAAGAAACATCTTACCAAAATCTCTGGGATGCCCTGAAAGCTGTAGTAAGAGGGGAATTTATATCCCTACAAACACACATGAAGAAAATGGAAGGAACTGAAATTGACAACCTAACAAGCCACCTAAAGAAGCTGGAAAAGCAAGACCACAAAAACCCTAATTTCAGCAGAAGAATCCAGATCACCAAAATGAAAGCCCAAATCCAGGACATAGAAGACAAAAAGATAATACAAAAAATCAATGAAACAAAAAGCTGGTTCTTCGAAAGGGTAAACAAGATTGATGGTCCCCTAGCTAGACTGACCAAGAAAAAACGAGAAAAAAACCAAATAAGCATAATCAGAAACACAAAAGATGAAGTCACATCCGACCCTGAGAAATACAAAGATCATTAGAGACTACTACGTACACTTGTATGGAAACAAACTTGAAAACCAGAAGGAATGGAGACTTTCTGACATCACACAACCTACCTAGGTGGA
>NW_007195094.1:0-421 GCF_000164805.1 Carlito syrichta | reverse complement strand
TCAAAAAAAAAAAAGATAATCGTCTAGTGGATTAATTTGACCCTGAGTTCCCTTGTATTTTTTTTTTTATTTCTTACAATTTTTGTTTGGTCTCAGTGGCTCCTGAAAATAAATCTAACAGTTTCAATAGCTTTGTGCTTAGTAATATGAGTTATTTATTTGCCCGAAGTTTAGATACATTCACACAGAAAATGAGCCTCAGTTTGTTGGTTGGTTTTGTTCCTTCTTTTGTTTTAGGTAGCTCAAGTTGACCTTTGTGGAGGAAATTCTTTTTTTTTTTTTTGAGCTGGAGTCTCACTCTGTCACCCAGACTGGTGTGCAGTGGCTGCTCCCGGCCAGCGCAGCCTCGACTTGCTGGACTCTGGCGATCCTTCCCCCTCAGCCTTCCGAGTAGCTAGAACTACAGGCATGCAATACCACG
>NW_007195093.1:0-582 GCF_000164805.1 Carlito syrichta | reverse complement strand
AAAAAAAAAAAAAGATAATCGTGTAGTGGATTAATTTGACCCTGAGTTCCCTTGTATTTTTTTTTTTATTTCTTACAATTTTTGTTTGGTCTCAGTGGCTCCTGAAAATAAATCTAACAGTTTTCAATAGCTTTGTGCTTAGTAATATGGGTTATTTTTTTTGCCCGAAGTTTAGATACATTCACACAGAAAATGAGCCTCAGTTTGTTGGTTGGTTTTGTTCCTTCTTTTGTTTTAGGTAGTTCAAGTTGACCTTTGTGGAGGAAATTCTTTTTTTTTTTTGAGCTGGAGTCTCACTCTGTCACCCAGACTGGTGTGCAGTGGCTGCTCCCGGCCACCGCAGCCTCGACTTGCTGGACTCTGGCGATCCTTCCACCTCAGCCTTCCGAGTAGCTAGAACTACAGGCATGCAATACCACGCCTGGCTGATTTTTTGATTTATTGTAGAGATGAGTTCTCACCAAGTTGCTCAGTTGGTCTCGAACCTGTGGGCTCAGGCAATCCGCTCAACTCAGCCTCCCACAAATTCACCTCATTGTTTGAAGAAAGCAGGCACAAATCCTTTTATGCCACAGCAGGATT
>NW_007195092.1:0-1049 GCF_000164805.1 Carlito syrichta | reverse complement strand
CAGAAAGTGTGAAACCCTACACTTTGCCCATTTTGAAGAGAGTTTGGGCTATTGCCGGTCTCATGCAATTCTTCTGAAAGACTAGACATTTGGGTTTTGGTCGAGATTTCTTTGTGTTTTTAATGCGTTGTGTAGTAGTGGCATCTTCCCACGTCATGGTTTTTATTTATTGAACCGAGCATTTCCTTTCCATTGGCTTATGTCCTCTGCAATGTCTATCAGCATGAGTGTGTACTGTTTAGTGTACTGTTCTATTGTCCGCTTAACTTTGTTTTTGTACTATTTTGTGGTTTTGGCTGCTACGGTAATTGAATTGTTTCCTTAGTGGTTTCTTCAGGTGGACTTTGAAAGTGTAGAGAGACACCAGGTGTTTGTTTGTTGAATTTGTGTCCCGCAACAATGTTGAATTTTGAGTTCTGAAAGGGTGAGTGTGTGTGTGTGAGTGTGTGTGTATGTGTGTGTGTGTCTGGTGAACTTGTTGGAGCTGTCTATACGTAGCGTCGTGTCTACGAGAACTGAGTTAACTTTACTCCTTCGTCTCCCGTGAGGATACCTTGAAAAATTGTTTTTTGTTTAATTGTTCTGTTCAGCATTCTTAACCCTATCTTGAAGGGAAGTGGTGGAAGACTATATCCACGTATACTTCTTGATCTTCAGGGAAAAGCTGAAAGTTTCACCATGGCGTAATCATGATAGTTTTGTGTGTTCCTATGTGGCCTTTATCAGGTGAAGGAGGTTGTCTTCTATTCTGAGTTACATTTTAGTGTTTGTATCATGAATCAGTGTGAATTTTTCTCAAATCCCTTCGACCTCAATAAAGAAGGTTGTATGTGGCTACTTTTATACTGCTAGTGCGGAATTTTCCTTTGTTGAGTTTTGTTGAAATGACATTTACGTTTTGTACGTTGTGCTACACATGTTTCCCAGAAATCAATCCCACTTGGCATGGTTTCTAATTGAATTCATTTTACTATACGTGGCTGAGGATTGGTGTCCGAAATGCCGATGAATGCCTTCCAATGAATAACTGAAGAAAAAGCCTAGAGATT
>NW_007195091.1:0-866 GCF_000164805.1 Carlito syrichta | reverse complement strand
TGGAGCTGTCTATACGTAGCGTCGTGTCTACGAGAACTGAGTTAACTTTACTCCTTCGTCTCCCGTGAGGATACCTTGAAAAATTGTTTTTGTTTAATTGTTCTGTTCAGCATTCTTAACCCTATCTTGAAGGGAAGTGGTGGAAGACTATATCCACGTATACTTCTTGATCTTCAGGGAAAAGCTGAAAGTTTCACCATGGCGTAATCATGATAGTTTTGTGTGTTCCTATGTGGCCTTTATCAGGTGAAGGAGGTTGTCTTCTATTCTGAGTTACATTTTAGTGTTTGTATCATGAATCAGTGTGAATTTTTCTCAAATCCCTTCGACCTCAATAAAGAAGGTTGTATGTGGCTACTTTTATACTGCTAGTGCGGAATTTTCCTTTGTTGAGTTTTGTTGAAATGACATTTACGTTTTGTACGTTGTGCTACACATGTTTCCCAGAAATCAATCCCACTTGGCATGGTTTCTAATTGAATTCATTTTACTATACGTGGCTGAGGATTGGTGTCCGAAATGCCGATGAATGCCTTCCAATGAATAATTGAAGAAAAAGCCTAGAGATTCCACACCTGCACCAACAGTATGGGAGCTCGGTGGACATCCGCTCGGAGAACAATCCTAGCCCATGATAGCTGCTGCTTTCCAAAAGCTCTTGAAAGTCTCTGGAAGTTGTCCTAAGTTAGGCATCCAAGCCACCAGACAGGTTTGGTCTCCGAGAGAGCATTGAGAGTAGGTGGCACATGGCCATGACCTATCCCCACCCCGAGCTGTACATGACGAAAGGTCTGCTTGGTTGAGTGTGGCCGAGAAGATGATGCTGTGTCTCCCCTCAGCTCCCAGACCGGAGAGTCAGTGTCTCT
>NW_007195090.1:0-718 GCF_000164805.1 Carlito syrichta | reverse complement strand
CCAAACAACAGTTAAACATATATCTTTCCCTCAACTGCACCGATGAGAAACTGAAGCTTAAACACATGACAGTGTATTCAAGATATATTGCTAAATCTGTTTTAAGAACACCACTTGTCTATTGACACTAATCTCATGTTGTTGATATTTTTTCACTCTGCCTGCTTAAAATAAATATTCATGCCTAAGAAATGAACACTTACATCTAATGAAAAGACATATGTCTAAGAATGAAAGCAATTATACTAAGGTGACTTATTTGAGAGCACTGTCAAATGACTCTAGTAATAAACATGCCTGATTACCAAAACTAAGCAGAAGCCGTTCATAATCATAAAAGCAACATATGCTAATTGTTTAAAAATACTTGCTTTATTAATTTGTTAGTCTAAGAATAAACTCTGCATCAGTTTAAGGAAATCTAAAAAGATTATCTCAACTTTTTCTTTTATGAAAAAATGAATTTAGAGAACATGCTGAAATTATCCCTAGGGGAAAATTTTACCCATGCCATTTGCATAATTCTATCCAGGTGTATTATATTTTTCCTTTCCATTTTAAATATATTATATTTGAATCACATTCATATCAGCATTTATTTTCAAGGATACTCTTTATGTCTAAAGTAATTAATATATTTTCAAAGTATTTTCATTCTAAGGATTTTTTTCCTATTTGGAAATGCCTATATAAGCAATCAGACCAAAACATAATTTGT
>NW_007195089.1:0-937 GCF_000164805.1 Carlito syrichta | reverse complement strand
TATGACACTAATCTCATGTTGTTGATATTTTTTCACTCTGCCTGCTTAAAATAAATATTCATGCCTAAGAAATGAACACTTACATCTAATGAAAAGACATATGTCTAAGAATGAAAGCAATTATACTAAGGTGACTTATTTGAGAGCACTGTCAAATGACTCTAGTAATAAACATGCCTGATTACCAAAACTAAGCAGAAGCCGTTCATAATCATAAAGAGCAACATATGCTAATTCTTTAAAAATACTTGCTTTATTAATTTGTTAGTCTAAGAATAAACTCTGCATCAGTTTAAGGAAATCTAAAAAGATTATCTCAACTTTTTCTTTTATGAAAAAATGAATTTAGAGAACATGCTGAAATTATCCCTAGGGGAAAATTTTACCCATGCCATTTGCATAATTCTATCCAGGTGTATTATATTTTTCCTTTCCATTTTAAATATATTATATTTGAATCACATTCATATCAGCATTTATTTTCAAGGATACTCTTTATGTCTAAAGTAATTAATATATTTTCAAAGTATTTTCATTCTAAGGATTTTTTTCCTATTTGGAAATGCCTATATAAGCAATCAGACCAAAACATAATTTGTTTTTTTCTTTGAAGTAGTGCTTAATAAGAAGTTTTGGAACCAGCTGATTAAAAAACCATGTGTACTCAGTTACTTCACAGAAAGACCTGTTTCTGTTATTAAGGAAAAGAAAAGATATTGTCCCAATTAGGCAAATGTAAATTGATGGTGGAACTACATAAGAAAAGCTATTGTTTATGTACCCAATCTCTGATTGTGAGCCAAGTAAGATTAACCAATATTGTGAACTGACTCTTAGATTCTACCTCTACTTTTGGATACTTGAGTGTAAATAGTCTATAGCAGGTTAAGTCTCATTACACACTTGGTGAATAGTCTATTCCAAAATAACATGGTTA
>NW_007195088.1:0-898 GCF_000164805.1 Carlito syrichta | reverse complement strand
AAAAGAAAAATCAGAAATTACTGAAAGTACATGGCTTTCTGATTTGCTGATCTTCTTGTTCCTCTGTGAAAATGACAGCAAAAGATTTGTTCTGGTCCATTAGAAGCAAAAAATAAGCCAGGTTCAGTGGCTCAGCCTTGTAATCCCGCTCCTTTGGGAGGCTGAGGTGAGTGGATTGCCTGAGCCTGTGGGTCCAAGACCCGCCTGGGCAAGTCGGTGAGACTTCATCTCTACAATAAATCAAAAATTAGACAGGCATGGTAGTGTGCACCTGTAGTTCCAGCTACTTGGAAGGCTGAGGTGGAAGGCTCGCTGGAGCCCAGCAGGTTGAGCCTGCAGTGGCCAGCAGTAGCTACTGCACTCCAGTCTGGGTGACAGAGTGGGAATCCAAATCAAAAAAAAAAAAAGCACAAAATAATAAATACTTAGTAATAACACACAGCACTGTATAATGTTTTTGTTCTATTTATTTTAACAATGTAAGTTCTAGCTCTACTTACTCAAGCACACAATGAGTCCTGTCATCTCCATCTAACATGCATGGGAAAGCCAGGGTGACAGACAGCCAACCACAGTATCCACAGCTAGCAAGTTGCTCTGCCACTGTCCCTCCATGTGCTCAATGCAGCTACCCTGTGTCTGACTCAATGACACCTTCCCCTAGGTCTAACCCATAATGAAAGCTTTCTTTGGGCAGGGAAGAAGGGGAAAGCTAGAAGGAGAGGCTAGGAACTGCCCCATTCCCCAGCATAGGAGCACTCAGCCTTCCTCTTCTGACTCTAGGACAGCAGAGCTCCAACACTCTACAGAGCAGAGTGACTGGCTAACCCGACAAAGTTCCACCTGACCCGACAAAGTTCCACCTGACCCATTTCCTGGGGGGCTACCTCCACCACCA
>NW_007195087.1:0-844 GCF_000164805.1 Carlito syrichta | reverse complement strand
CTGTTTATTTATATCATTTATTCTTACAATGCTGGGGTTGCCCTTTGTATTTTGTTTCCTGCTTTTTTAAAATTTGGCATATATCATAAAAGTTCTTTCATATCCTTAATTATGTTTAAAAATACTACTTGATGGTCAGAAGGTATTCTATCATATGGGAGACATTTAAACATTCTATTGTTGACTATTGAGTTTGCTTACTCACTCCTTCAAGCCTCAGCAGAAGTAAAGAAAAAAGATCAATAAACATTCATTTTTATTGTAAAGTATATTCAAACGTGTTTTTTCCTACATGCATCAGGCAAAGTTAGTATCAGATTATACGTTTCACATTTTAATCTACATATATTGTTAAACAGTCCTATTCAGAGTAAATGGGAAACAAATTGCCACAGGTAGATTTTTTTATTTACTAATTTTGCTTGCCAGTCACTTACTTGCATGATTTTCATCATTTACCCAAAGGAAATAATTGGTTGTGTACCTGCTGTTCTTTGCTTTAACCTATTTATTTATAATAAACTTATTGGTAGTTCTTTTGGTCTACTGTGAAAAGTATAGATTAGTAACAGTATATTGGAATATTGGGGACTAATCAGAAGGCGTTTCACCTACTATTTCTGTCTCATACTTTCTACGGCCTCATCACTAATTCTGCTAAAATTTATTTCTCTTTGAAACATTTACTTGTATAATAGTGACTCAGTTATTTTAATTAGAGGGCAAGTAGTGGTATCCTGTATTTTAGCCCATTTATTTTTATCCATAAAATTGGGCTCGTAGTTGTACACTGGGATGATGGAAAGAGTAGTTCTTTAAAATATTTAAGCCTCTGCCACCATTT
>NW_007195086.1:0-805 GCF_000164805.1 Carlito syrichta | reverse complement strand
TAAGGGTAGGCCAGGCATGGAATCTCCCACCTGTCATCCAGCACTTTGGCGGACTGAGGACGGAAGATTGCTGGAGCCCAGGAGTTGAAACATGACTGTGTAACATCAGGCAGCCTCATCTCTATCTCCAAAATGTCATCAATGAGCTGGGCTTGGAGACATAGGCTTTTCGTTGCAGCCGCTTGGGAGGATTGCCTGAGCCCCGGAGGTCTACCCTGTGGTCAGGTGTGATTGTACCACTCTAGTACCGTCTGGGCATCAGAGTGAGGCCCTGACTCATAGAGAAACGCAACCCACAGATGCGGAAAACATATTTGCGAATGTACATCTGACAAGGGATGATCAGCTCGGAACTACAAGGAACTGCCACTTGCCGACAAGAAAAAAGCAAACAGCCTCATTTCACAGTGAGCAAAAGATATGAACAGACCCATCTCAACAGCAGACGTACAAGCAGCCACCAAAGACATTGGAAAAAGCTCAGCCTCATTTGTCATCCGAAAATGCAAGTGAAAACGACCTTGAGGAGTCACCAATTTTCAGTCAGGATGGCTATCATCCATCATTCCCAAAACAACAGATGCTGGCGTGGAAATGACACAAAGGGAACACTTCTACACTGCTCGTGGGAGTGTAAACTCGGACCAGCTCTGTGGATAAGCATTTGGTGATTCCTAAATGATCTAAAAATCGACCCTGCCATCCTCCTACTGGGAACATACCAGGAAGAACGAAATCCCTCTCTCCAAGAGATATTTGCACATGTATGTTTATCGCCACATTGTTCGCAGTAGCAAGAACATGG
>NW_007195085.1:0-873 GCF_000164805.1 Carlito syrichta | reverse complement strand
CAGGAGTGAAACATGACTGGGTAACATCAGGCAGCTCATCTCTATCTCAAAATGTCATCAATGAGCTGGGCTTGGAGACATAGGCTTTTCGTTGCAGCCGCTTGGGAGGATTGCCTGAGCCCCGGAGGTCTACCCTGTGGTCAGGTGTGATTGTACCACTCTAGTACCGTCTGGGCATCAGAGTGAGGCCCTGACTCATAGAGAAACGCAACCCACAGATGCGGAAAACATATTTGCGAATGTACATCTGACAAGGGATGATCAGCTCGGAACTACAAGGAACTGCCACTTGCCGACAAGAAAAAAGCAAACAGCCTCATTTCACAGTGAGCAAAAGATATGAACAGACCCATCTCAACAGCAGACATACAAGCAGCCACCAAAGACATTGGAAAAAGCTCAGCCTCATTTGTCATCCGAAAATGCAAGTGAAAACGACCTTGAGGAGTCACCAATTTTCAGTCAGGATGGCTATCATCAATCATTCCCAAAACAACAGATGCTGGCGTGGAAATGACACAAAGGGAACACTTCTACACTGCTCGTGGGAGTGTAAACTCGGACCAGCTCTGTGGATAAGCATTTGGTGATTCCTAAACGATCTAAAAATCGACCCTGCCATCCTCCTACTGGGAACATACCAGGAAGAACGAAATCCCTCTCTCCAAGAGATATTTGCACATGTATGTTTATCGCCACATTGTTCGCAGTAGCAAGAACATGGAGCCAACCATCCTGCCCATCTAAAGAGGACTGGATTCAAAATATGTGGTACGTAGGAACAATGCCATATTATGCAGTCACAACGAGAACAAACTCACGAAGTTCACGGAAACCTGGATGGAGTTAGAGTCTATACTACTGGGTGACCTG
>NW_007195084.1:0-684 GCF_000164805.1 Carlito syrichta | reverse complement strand
TTCTCCTGCCTCCCTCCAGCATGCTTTTTCTCTTGACCTTTTATAAGAAGTCTCACCGAGAAAATCTCCATAAGATGCAAATTTAGCCACCCAACCACAGAATGTTCACATGAAAACTGGCCTCCTGCAGGGTAGATGCTCTGACGACTTTCCTTCTGTTTCGTTAATAAATGGAACAGAAGTCAGAAGCAAGAGGCCTCGTCCACTGGAGGTTAAAGAGTAGCCGCAAGGGCAGGGGTGGGTTGGTGTGGCCTCAGCACAGGGGATGCCCAGAAGATCCCACCTTCCTCTGCAGTCCCTAGTCCTCTCCGCACTCCCGTCCCATCTTCCAGCGCAGTGGGCAAAACTTGCACCACACAGGAACAAACTGGGAGCCTCAGCAGTACCAGACCCTGCCAGTGTTGGTTTGTTTTTGCAGCAAATCTAAATGATCAGCTATCACTTCTGTGAAAGTTTAACATTCAGATTGGACAATTCCTCTCACACCCAACTCCATAAGAGTGGAGAAGGCAGGGGAAAAAACACTCAGGACACGCAACATTGTTCTAGGAATGCAGTTCTCTGCAAGTCCAGCTGCCGACACTGGCGGTCGTCACCTAAAAACACTTTTGTTTTTTTTGAGTTGGAGTCTCGCTCTGTCGCCCAGACTGGAGTGCAGTGGCCGCTGCCGGCCACCGCAGCCGA
>NW_007195083.1:0-778 GCF_000164805.1 Carlito syrichta | reverse complement strand
GGCATTTCCAAATAGGAAAAAAATCTTAGAATGAAATACTTTGAAAATATATTAATTACTTTAGACATAAAGAGTATCCTTGAAAATAAATGCTGATATGAATGTGATTCAAATATAATATATTTAAAATGGAAAGGAAAAATATAATACACCTGGATAGAATTATGCAAATGGCATGGGTAAAATTTTCCCCTAGGGATAATTTCAGCATGTTCTCTAAATCCATTTTTTCATAAAAGAAAAAGTTGAGATAATCTTTTTATATGTCCTTAAACTGATGCAGAGTTTATTCTTAGACTAACAAATTAATAAAGCAAGTATTTTTAAAGAATTAGCATATGTTGCTCTTTATGATTATGAACGGCCTCTGCTTAGTTTTGGTAATCAAGCATGTTTATTACTAGAGTCATTTGACAGTGCTCTCAAATAAGTCACCTTAGTATAATTGCTTTCATTATTAGACATATGTCTTTTCATTAGATGTAAGTGTTCATTTCTTAGGCATGAATATTTATTTTAATCAGGCAGCGTGAAAAAATATCAACAACATGAGATTAGTGTCAATAGTCAAGTGGTGTTCTTAAAACAGATTTAGCAATATATCTTGAATACACTGTCATGTGTTTAAGCTTCAGTTTCTCATCGGTGCAGTTGAGGGAAAGAAATATGTTTAACTGTTGTTTGGAGGATCAAATGAGATAATGTATTGGAAAAAACACAGAGTAATAGTTACATACCATTATTATTATATTCAGGAAGTAACTTAGGTAAATAATCC
>NW_007195082.1:0-1361 GCF_000164805.1 Carlito syrichta | reverse complement strand
TATGCAAATGGCATGGGTAAAATTTTCCCCTAGGGATAATTTCAGCATGTTCTCTAAATCCATTTTTCATAAAAGAAAAAGTTGAGATAATCTTTTTATATTTCCTTAAACTGATGCAGAGTTTATTCTTAGACTAACAAATTAATAAAGCAAGTATTTTTAAAGAATTAGCATATGTTGCTCTTTATGATTATGAACGGCTTCTGCTTAGTTTTGGTAATCAAGCATGTTTATTACTAGAGTCATTTGACAGTGCTCTCAAATAAGTCACCTTAGTATAATTGCTTTCATTCTTAGACATATGTCTTTTCATTAGATGTAAGTGTTCATTTCTTAGGCATGAATATTTATTTTAATCAGGCAGAGTGAAAAAATATCAACAACATGAGATTAGTGTCAATAGACAAGTGGTGTTCTTAAAACAGATTTAGCAATATATCTTGAATACACTGTCATGTGTTTAAGCTTCAGTTTCTCATCGGTGCAGTTGAGGGAAAGAAATATGTTTAACTGTTGTTTGGAGGATCAAATGAGATAATGTATTTGAAAAAACACAGAGTACTAGTTACATACCATTATTATTATATTCAGGAAGTAACTTAGGTAAATAATCCAGCAGGAGTGACCATTTTGTTTTCAGATACTCAAGACAAATAAACATAATTAATGTGTGGGTCACAGCCTCATTTCTTTCCTTGCTTAACGATAACTCTATCGACCTAAACAATCACCAGAGATGTAAGATGTTGGAAAGGTTACAATTAACTTTTAAGTCTGAACACAATTTTCCGGTAATTTGTTAAAAAGAACAGTCTAATTCTTTCATGATTCCAAACCTGGAAATTATAATTTAAAAAATACATAAGCATCAGCTGTTCAGTTATTTGCATATGCATAGTGGCTTATTCTACAGAAGGATTCCACCCAATTTCAAAATAATTAGTGTTAGGGTATGGCATTGCATTTGTCTATGGACATGGCTCTTTGGTCTTGCGTTGTTTAAGGTTATACAGGTGGCCCAATGTTGTGTGACGTTGCATGTACAATATTAGTTGTGTATCAGAAGACACTGGCTCAGTGCCCTTTCAACAAGGCCCTGGGAATCCACCTAGCCTTGCCAGAACAGGCTTGAGGGAGTCCAGCAGAGGGAAGTAATGAGAGTGTGTGCCAGTGTGTGAGTGTGAGTACACAGGACGGAGGCATTGAGCTGCGGGGTGGTCTCCTGCACAAGTTACAGAGGCCACTCACTGTGTCTGCGGTTTTCAGTCAGGGCAGGACAGAGGGAAACAGGCGGCACATCCTTCCCAGGGTGGGCAGCGTCCTGTGAATTTGGTGGAGGTGGCGGCATTGGAGGGTGAGGG
>NW_007195081.1:0-783 GCF_000164805.1 Carlito syrichta | reverse complement strand
GGAGCCTGGCCACCCGCTCACGAGCCACACTTAGCTTCTCCCAGCTTTTTTTGCCAGGGGTTGGGGGGCTTGTTGATTAAAAAAAAAAGTAAAGAAAAGAAAGAGAAAATGGTGCTTAGCTTCTGCATCCTGGGATTCGCAAAGTTCCAAGCCCAGATGCTGTGGCACCAGGTGCTGCGCCAGGAGAGTCATGGCCACTAGGTCCCTAGCCCTCTCTCAGTCAGCCACTTACATGTCCACTCGCTCACCAGCACATACACAAAATTTTCCATACACTCATTCACTCACACGGGGACTCGCATAGCCTGATTGACTTGACTGTCATCTTCCCTGCCTCTTCAAGTTTCTCTTTTTTAACAAATTGTTTGGTAGTGGACGATCTCTTTGATGTCAGAACTTGATTATTTTCCTGGTGTACTGTAACTTTTAGGCTTGTAGAGTTATACCTGTAAATAAATTTCACCACAGAAAAGCTAATAATGACATTGAATTCAACACTTAATGATGTAATAGTTTTAAAACTTCACTGATATTGGTTGGAAGTAAACCACAGTCCCTAAGCATTTTGCAGGCCTATATGTGATTCAAATGCTGGAGAGGATGCAAAGATGCATCCCCAAGGAGTATAAAGTTCAGTCAAGGGATGAGATAAAATGGAGGATGACTGAGCAGACACCATCTATAGGTGACATATGAATAATCAAGCAGGGGCTAGTTCCAGATTTATAGAAGGGAGAAGTCATGTGGTATATAGTGATTGTGGACTGTTTAATGGATTAGGTG
>NW_007195080.1:0-1001 GCF_000164805.1 Carlito syrichta | reverse complement strand
TCGCAAGTTCCAAGCCCAGATGCTGTGGCACCAGGTGCTGCACCAGGAGAGTCATGGCCACTAGGTCCCTAGCCCTCTCTCAGTCAGCCACTTACATGTCCACTCGCTCACCAGCACATACACAAAATTTTCCATACACTCATTCACTCACACGGGGACTCGCATAGCCTGATTGACTTGACTGTCATCTTCCCTGCCTCTTCAAGTTTCTCTTTTTTAACAAATTGTTTGGTAGTGGACGATCTCTTTGATATCAGAACTTGATTATTTTCCTGGTGTACTGTAACTTTTAGGCTTGTAGAGTTATACCTGTAAATAAATTTCACCACAGAAAAGCTAATAATGACATTGAATTCAACACTTAATGATGTAATAGTTTTAAAACTTCACTGATATTGGTTGGAAGTAAACCACAGTCCCTAAGCATTTTGCAGGCCTATATGTGATTCAAATGCTGGAGAGGATGCAAAGATGCATCCCCAAGGAGTATAAAGTTCAGTCAAGGGATGAGATAAAAATGGAGGATGACTGAGCAGACACCATCTATAGGTGACATATGAATAATCAAGCAGGGGCTAGTTCCAGATTTATAGAAGGGAGAAGTCATGTGGTATATAGTGATTGTGGACTGTTTAATGGATTAGGTGCAACTTGGTTTGGCCTTGAAATATAAGTACATTTAAACAGGTGATCAGAGGACAGCATTCTAAGAAGAGTGACCTGCATGAATAAAGATTGGTGTCAGGCAAGATGATAGGTTCAGGAGTGGTGAGAGATGAGTCTAGAAATATCAGAAGACTTGAGGGAGCAGGCACCATGATAAAAGTGAAAATTAAATTGCGATTAGATTGGAGAGAAATTTGGAAACCATTTTAAGGAAGTGAATTTTAGGATGGGCCTGGTAGAGTAGGTGATAGTTAGGAGAAGGGAAACTGGAGGCATACTCCTGCCCCCACCCTACACAAAGAAGCACAAAACAAAATTAATATAACAAATAGATC
>NW_007195079.1:0-1463 GCF_000164805.1 Carlito syrichta | reverse complement strand
TCAAACTCCTAGGCTTGGGTGATCCTCTGCTTCAGCCTTTCAAGTAGCTGGGACTATAGGCATGAAACCACCGTGCTCAGTTAATGTTTCAATTTTTTTTTATAGAGGCGAGGTCTCCCTATTTTGCCTAGGCTGATCACAAACTCCGGGTCTCACCCAATTCTCTTGCCTCAGCCTCCCAAAGTGCCAGAATTACAGGCATGGGCCACCCTGATACCCAGTGATTCCCTGTTTTAAAAATGTAAATTATAGCCAGGTGTTTCTCCCTTTCAGCACAGTATTCAATAAATTGCATGAGATATTCAGCACTTTATTATAAAACAGGCTTTATGTTAGATTATTTTGCACAACTGTAGGCTATATTAAGTGTTCTGAGTACATTTAAGGTAGGCTAGGCTAAGCTATGAGGTTTAGTAGGTTAAGTGTACTAAATGCATTTTTGACATGATATTTTCAGTTTATGACTGGATTTATCTGGACATAATCAGACCACAGTCGAGGAACATCTGTAATTGAGTACCTACTACAGTTCCAAAGGTGGACAAGTGGGAAAAGCCAGAGGACGGACCTACTATTCCCAATGGTGACACTTAACCATGATCTTGGACAATCTCATGATCTTGGACAAGTCCACAAACCTCTTTTTCTGTATCTTTCCCAGCCTATCCTGCAGAGACTACAAGAGGTTCAAAGGAAATTGAGTTTAGGAAGGCTTCAGAGTCCTGAAAAAGTAAAAGGTATTAGCACCATTGTTGCTAGGAAGAGCCAGGAAAGGTCCCAGACCACCTCTGCTGTCAATGTGTCATTGATCAATGTCTGACTGACGACTGTTGTGACGCTCCACTGTTAACACTAATTCAGATATCATTGAAATCATCAGTACAAGTGAGCTATAACAAGGTTCCATGTCATGGGCACGTACACACGGCATTCTTATTGATAAAATCAGTATGGTTTGTATATGGATAATATGGTTGAATTTTGTTGTTACCCCTCCACATATTCATGTGAACCAACTGGACTCTCAGATGTTTTGGTGATTTATTTCTGAATATAAATACCACAGATGGAACTAAGAAGGACAAAACTCAAGTTTCCTGGCTTCTGTTTTCTCTTCCTTTAAGTCACTGCCCTCTACCCTTCACTCAGGAAGAGGGTCACCCTCTTTGCATCCAAAGAGGCCCAGTCAGTACTAAAGGCTCTTACGATCTAACTAAATATCTTCAAGTCTCAACACGTTTACTGACAAGTGAGAATGGAGGGGCTGACTGGATCCCACACTTTCCCAGAAAAACTTTCTCTAACTTAGAACGACACGGAGAGCCCCTGTGTTCTAGCAGTGCCTGTTTTCCAGGCACCCCTTTAAGTTTTGGCTATACAGAGAAGACACCCCTATAGCCAGCTGGGGGCAGACAACAACCCAAAAGTCCAACATCTTTATTGGGTAGTTCTTACTCTCTAGG
>NW_007195078.1:0-906 GCF_000164805.1 Carlito syrichta | reverse complement strand
CCAGGAAAGGTCCCAGACCACCTCTGCTGTCAATGTGTCATTGATCAATGTCTGACTGACGACTGTTGTGACGCTCCACTGTTAACACTAATTCAGATATCATTGAAATCATCAGTACAAGTGAGCTATAACAAGGTTCCATGTCATGGGCACGTACACACGGCATTCTTATTGATAAAATCAGTATGGTTTGTATATGGATAATATGGTTGAATTTTGTTGTTATCCCTCCACATATTCATGTGAACCAACTGGACTCTCAGATGTTTTGGTGATTTATTTCTGAATATAAATACCACAGATGGAACTAAGAAGGACAAAACTCAAGTTTCCTGGCTTCTGTTTTCTCTTCCTTTAAGTCACTGCCCTCTACCCTTCACTCAGGAAGAGGGTCACCCTCTTTGCATCCAAAGAGGCCCAGTCAGTACTAAAGGCTCTTACGATCTAACTAAATATCTTCAAGTCTCAACACGTTTACTGACAAGTGAGAATGGAGGGGCTGACTGGATCCCACACTTTCCCAGAAAAACTTTCTCTAACTTAGAACGACACGGAGAGCCCCTGTGTTCTAGCAGTGCCTGTTTTCCAGGCACCCCTTTAAGTTTTGGCTATACAGAGAAGACACCCCTATAGCCAGCTGGGGGCAGACAACAACCCAAAAGTCCAACATCTTTATTGGCTAGTTCTTACTCTCTAGGGAGAGTAAGGCTGATGGGTACAACTTTGTGACAGCAAACCCCTCATATATTCATTAAGCAGAAAAAAAATCAGACATGGTAGTCTTAGGTTCGAAATCACCAAGTTGCAAAGAATCAAGGAGCTGCGTTGACATAGATGAAAACTGTTGTAACAAACAACAAACAACCCACTTATGAAATGCCTACTGTGTACTAGGGGCTGTAAGTG
>NW_007195077.1:0-1068 GCF_000164805.1 Carlito syrichta | reverse complement strand
GCTGGCTCAGGGTCTCTTTATTTAAAAGCTATAACAGACATTGTTGCTCTTAGGGGAGAAAATGTCTTTATCAACCAACGTTTCTCTCTATACAAACATTCTTAAAACATAACCAAAAGCACATGAATTGTCTTTCTCACAAGATATGAAAAAGCATAAGATCCCAATCAAAAAGAAAATTATCTGTTAGCATTATCTACTAGTTCTATTTTTCTCTATAATTTCTGAAGCTGTTTCTTAATTTTCTTCTCTCTATGGATCATTTGTCTGATTTTTTTAAGTGTCAGGCAATTTTTGAATAGGTGTTAGATCTTAATTTAATTGTAGAATTTTCTTGAGGAATTTTGGTGTTTGTTTAGATATATAATTGAGTTTTCATGCTTCTTTGAATCACTTTGACACTCTAGAGGCTAACTTCTTGTCTACCTCTTGTCCTCCAGAGCAGGCATTACTCCAAGTCTACTATAGCCCACGTACGGGTGTTATTGAGGTAATACTCATCTGAAGTTTCTTCCTAATATCTATTTAGAGATTTTTCCATGTGCACTGACAAGATTATGAACTATTCCATGTTCTGTTTGACCACAGAGAATTCTCTGGTGGTTATTTTTTGACTTTGAAGAAATGTATTCTCATGCAGGAAAAGATTGGAACACAGCAAAAGGCTCATGGGAACTCTGAAGGTTTTTTGGCTTGATTTTTGTATAGCTCCTTCTCATACAGTATCCTGCTGCACACATTCTAACTGCCTTCACATTCCTGATATCTGTTTTCTTGATCTGACAAAAATGCAAGTTCTGCTTGTTCTTTTTTTACTCTGTGGTGATGTGGAAACTACAGGCAGTAAGCTGAATTAATTTTAGAGGGCACCTCTTTTTTTTTCTTCCTCTTTGTGAAAATAGTGCTTTGCTATTTTTTTCCAATGTGTAACAACTTGTGTTTCATGTATTTTGTTTGGTTTTCTAGTTCCTTACAGTAGATAGATACATCTTGTTCCTTTGTCAGGATTATTGCCTTAGGCTAGAGTAATCAGAAAGACTATACCTATCTCTTACCTTTTAGTAACAT
>NW_007195076.1:0-771 GCF_000164805.1 Carlito syrichta | reverse complement strand
TGTGAACAGGAGACAAAGCCCCACCCCTATGCTGCAATGAAAAACAAAAGGGAGAGGCTGGAATCAGAGATCACAGAAGTGACTCTAGTCTGATCGCTTATTTTGACTTATGATTTTATCATTGAAACTGTTGGTCTAGATTACGTTTGGTGTTTACCTTCTGACTTATACTGTTTCTTGATTTTTTTGGCCTGTCTCCATTTAGCTGTCAGTATTCTTTAGGGAATCTTTCTTACCTGTCTTTTTTCACTTCTTCCCAGCCCTGTGTCTCTCTCTCACCTGATAGTTGGTATGTATATCTGTTTTCCCTCTTGCACTTCTCTCTTTCACTTATTTTGACTTATGATTTTATCATTATAACTGTTAGTTTAGATCATATCTGTTGTTTACCTTCTGATCTACACTGTTTCTCGATTTTATTGACCTGTGTCTGTGTAGCTATCAGTACTCCTTAGGGAATCTTTCTTACGTGTCTTTCTTCACTTCTTCCTGATCCTGTGACTGTTTTTCACCTGATAGCTGGTATGTATATCTGTTATCCCTCTCGCACTTCTCTCTTTCACTCATTTTGACTTCTGATTTTATCATTGTAACTGTTGGTTTAGATCACGTTTGTTGTTTACCTTCTGACTTACACTGTTTCTCGATTTTATTGCCCTGTCTCTGTGTTGCTTCAGTACTCTTTAGTACTATGTAGCTATCAGTACTCTTTCTTATGTGTCTTTCTTCACCTCTTCCCAACCCTGTGTCTCGTTCTCACCTGATAGTTGG
>NW_007195075.1:0-1157 GCF_000164805.1 Carlito syrichta | reverse complement strand
CTATCAGTATTCTTTAGGGAATCTTTCTTACCTGTCTTTTTTCACTTCTTCCCAGCCCTGTGTCTCTCTCTCCCCTGATAGTTGGTATGTATATCTGTTTTCCCTCTTGCACTTCTCTCTTTCACTTATTTTGACTTATGATTTTATCATTATAACTGTTAGTTTAGATCACGTCTGTTGTTTACCTTCTGATCTACACTGTTTCTCAATTTTATTGACCTGTGTCTGTGTAGCTATCAGTACTCCTTAGGGAATCTTTCTTACGTGTCTTTCTTCACTTCTTCCTGATCCTGTGACTGTTTTTCACCTGATAGCTGGTATGTATATCTGTTATACCTCTCGCACTTCTCTCTTTCGCTCATTTTGACTTATGATTTTATCATTGTAACTGTTGGTTTAGATCACGTTTGTTGTTTACCTTCTGACTTACACTGTTTCTCGATTTTATTGCCCTGTCTCTGTGTTGCTTCAGTACTCTTTAGTACTATGTAGCTATTAGTACTCTTTCTTATGTGTCTTTCTTCACCTCTTCCGAACCCTGTGTCTCGTTCTCACCTGATAGTTGGTATGTATATCTGTTTTCGCTCTTGCGCTTCTCTCTTTCTAATTCCCTATTGACCCCCCCTTCCTACATTATTTTCCTCTTCTATATGCCCCCTTTTTAAATCTAGGGACCAAGACTGCAAACTGCTGAATAGACAGACTGTAAAGCAGAGGGAAAAGTGAACAAAACCAGAAGACCCTCATAAGGAAGAACAGGTCATTGCAGAAGAGAAATAAAAGCAACCCCACCTTCCCTCAAAAACAGAATTGAAGAGGGGGAGGGAAAGGGGGAGAGGGAGAAAAATCTACAGAAATGAAGAAAAACCAAAAGAAGAGTATGGGTCTCTCCCAGAAGCCTGGGAGAGCAGACACTGAGAAAACTGACTTTGGAATACAAACAATGAAAAGTCCCCAGAATGAAGGGTCTCAAAATGCAAATGTAGATATCAAAACAATAATGAAGAGATTAAAAAGAATTGAGGAGACACAAGAAGAAACTAGGAAGGAGCTGATATCTGAGATAACAGTAATAAAGAATACTGTGAATGAAATAAATAACAAATTGATAAGCATGGAAAGCAGAATTACCCAAGCAGAAGAAAGAATCTCAGAGC
>NW_007195074.1:0-823 GCF_000164805.1 Carlito syrichta | reverse complement strand
CCATTTTGTTTTCAGATACTCAAGACAAATAAACATAATGAATGTGTGGGTCACAGCCTCATTTCTTTCCTTGCTTAACGATAACTCTATCGACCTAAACAATCACCAGAGATGTAAGATGTTGGAAAGGTTACAATTAACTTTTAAGTCTGAACACAATTTTCCGGTAATTTGTTAAAAAGAACAACAGTCTAATTCTTTCATTATTCCAAACCTGGAATTTATAATTTTAAAAATACATAAGCATCAGCTGTTCAGTTATTTGCATATGCATAGTGGCTTATTCTACAGAAGGATTCCACCCAATTTCAAAATAATTAGTGTTAGGGTATGGCATTGCATTTGTCTATGGACATGGCTCTTTGGTCTTGCATTGTTTAAGGTTATACAGGTGGCCCAATGTTGTGTGACGTTGCATGTACAATATTACTTGTGTATCAGAAGACACTGGCTCAGTGCCCTTTCATCAAGGCCCTGGGAATCCACCTAGCCTTGCCAGAACAGGCTTGAGGGAGTCCAGCAGAGGGAAGTAATGAGAGTGTGTGCCAGTGTGTGAGTGTGAGTACACAGGACGGAGGCATTGAGCTGCGGGGTGGTCTCCTGCACAAGTTACAGAGGCCACTCACTGTGTCTGCGGTTTTCAGTCAGGGCAGGACAGAAGGAAACAGGCGGCACATCCTTCCCAGGGTGGGCAGCGTCCTGTGAATTTGGTGGAGGTGGCGGCATTGGAGGGTGAGGGCGGATGTCTCCTGAGGATTTAGGGCGTGGCCTGAGTAGGGGGCGGCGGGGAGATTGCGCGCACGAATTTTCTCATGGCGCCCCG
>NW_007195073.1:0-447 GCF_000164805.1 Carlito syrichta | reverse complement strand
CGGAAAGCAGTGTGGCGATTCCTAAAAGCTCTAAAAATTGACCTTCCATATGACCCTGCAATCTCCCTACTGGGAATATACCCTGAAGAACACAAATCACTCTATAAAAAAGATACCTGCACACGTATGTTTATCGCAGCATTGTTCACAATAGCAAGAACCTGGAAACAACCATGCTGCCCATCAAAAGAGGACTGGATTAAAAAAATGTGGTACATATACACGATGGAATACTACGCAGCCATAAAAAAGAACAAAATCATGAATTTTGCAGCAACCTGGATGGAACTAGAGTCTATAATACTGAGTGACCTCACACAGAAACAAAGATCAGAATATCACATGTTGTCACTCATATAATGGACCTTGAACATCCAATGTAATACTATAACAAAATGACTGACGGTACTGGGAAACTATGGGGGGGAGGGGGAGGGGATTATCAGT
>NW_007195072.1:0-451 GCF_000164805.1 Carlito syrichta | reverse complement strand
TCCAATGTAATACTATAACAAAATGACTGACGGTACTGGGAAACTATGGGGGG
Source organism: Carlito syrichta (assembly GCF_000164805.1). NCBI lineage: Eukaryota > Metazoa > Chordata > Mammalia > Primates > Tarsiidae > Carlito > Carlito syrichta. Next base: position 398 of record NW_007195072.1, on the reverse strand, counting down.
GAGGGGGAGGGGATTATCAGTAGCAAATATCTGTCTGGGGCTGGGAAAACACCTCTTATCAACAGGGTGTCTGAATGAAACGTAATTGTACACCTAACCCTTAACTGTACCCCACAAAACTATAATAAAAATACTGATTAATTATTAAAAAAAAAAAAAAATATATTAGAATGTATCAATATTTTCTATTATAGCTTCTAAATTTGGTGTCATAATTATGTAAGTTTCTCTTATTCCAAGTTTTCAAAAGATTCTGCCAGGTTTCCTTCTAATAGAGTTAGGATTTCTATTTTTACATTCAGATATTTACTGTATTTATAAGATATACTGGTATTCAGCAAGAGGTATGAATCTAACTTATTTGTTTCCAGATGGCTACCCAATATCCCAATACCATC
>NW_007195071.1:0-2002 GCF_000164805.1 Carlito syrichta | reverse complement strand
CATATAGTGATGCTAACATACCAGCTATCCAACCACCTTATTAGTGTGCTGTTCCTCTATACAAAGACATGGTTCACAGACAGAATAAAAGAGAAGAAAAGGAAAAGGAAAAGAGAAAAAAGGGAACAATACAGTAGGAATAGAATTAAGTCATTAAACTAATAGAATCAATGAAGCACACTCTGAGACATTTCGTTTAAGTCCAATGTCCTTTCAGGTCTGATTTCTCGTTTTTTTTTTCAAGCTGGTAAATTAGTTTACAGTTAGGGTCAGTTCCCCTGATCTGCTGTGAAGGACAGTTCAGAATAACCTCGGTTCAGAAGTTTAGTCTATGTCTTTATGAAGCTTGTCTCTCCCGTTTCGGTGTTGTTACCTTGAATCGCCAGCAGGTGGTGCTATCTCATCTGCTCGCCCCAGAGGGGTGGGGCCGGACAGGAACAAGATGGCTGCCTGCCTCCGAGCAGGCAACAGGAGCCCCGCGCCGGGTGGGCAGGACAGTCTCCGTCGCAGGAGCGGTGGCAGCGATCCCAGCAGATCTTCCCTGAAGCGGTTTGATGTGGATCTCCTCCGGCCGGGTTGTGATGAGCTACCCGTGCCAGAGGCCGCGGCGGCCGCGGCGGCGGCGGCGGGAGCGCTGGTGGGGGGAGGGGCTGCAGCAGCAGCGGGAGAGTGCAATGCAGTAAAACTGTCCAGTCCTTGCGATGTTCCAGTGATAGCGATGGCCGAGCTCTGTCTGAGGAGCAGGCTGCAATGCTGGGGTCCCCAGCCTCCCGGGGGCGAGAGTCAGAGACCCACTGCAGATCTCCCTTGCAGAGGGCTTCAGACACCGGGTTGCCAGGTCGCCATCTTGCCGCCTCCTTCAGAATTGTGTTTTTTATTTGGGTTTCTGTTTGTTTATTATTGGTGTAGAGAAATGCGATTGTCTTTTGTACATTTATTTTGTATCCTGAGACTTTGCCAAAGGCCTTTATCAATGTAAGGAGGCCTTTGACAGATTCTCTTGGGTTTTCAAGGTACACAATCATATCATCTGCATAGAGAGATAACTTGACTTCCTCTTTTCCTATTTGAATACCTCTGATTGCCTCCTCTTCTCTGATTGCTCTAGCCAGGACTACCAATACTATGTTGAACAGGAGGGGTGAGAGTGGGCATCCTTGTCTAGTTCCAGTTTTCAGGGGAATTGGTTCCAATTTTTGTCCATTTAGGAGTATGCTGGCTGTGGGTTTCTCGTAGATGGCTTTACTATTTTGAGGTATGTTCCCCGTATGCCTAGGTGTTCAAGGGTTCTTATCAAGAAGGAGTGATGGATCTTATCAAAAGCTTTTTCTGCATCTAGTGATATGATCATGTGGTTTTTGTTTTGACATCTGGTGATGTATTTAATTACATTTATGGTTTTACGAATGTTGAACCAGCCTTGCATGCCAGGAATGAAGCCTACTTGGTCATGGTGGATGATTTTTGAGATGTATTGCTGAATCCAGTTTGCTAGGATCTTGGTGAGAATTTTAGCATCTATGTTCATCAAAGATATTGGCCTGTAGTTCTCTTTCTTTGTTGGATCTTTACCTGGCTTGGGTATTAATGTGATGTTGGCTTCATAAAATGATTTGGGGAGAGTTCCATCTTTTTCAATTGCCTGGAATACCTTCAGTAGGATTGGTATCAGCTCTTCTTTGAATGTCTTGTAGAATTCTGCTGGAAAGCCATCTGGACCAGCGCTTTTTTTTGTAGGAAGTTTTCTTATTACGTAGTCGATTTCCTTGATTGTTATTGGTCTATTTAGGGTCTCAATTTCTTCTTGTTCCAACCTAGGTAGGTTGTGTGATGTCAGAAAGTCCTCCATTTCCTTCTGGTTTTCAAGTTTGTTTTCATACAAGTGTACATAGTAGTCTCTAATGATCTTTTGTATTTCTTCAGGGTCAGATGTGACTTCATCTTTTGTGTTTCTGATTACGCTTATTTGGTTTTTTTTCATTTTTTCTTGGTCAGTCTAGCG
>NW_007195070.1:0-794 GCF_000164805.1 Carlito syrichta | reverse complement strand
CGCTTTTTTTTGTAGGAAGTTTTCTTATTACGTGGTCGATTTCCTTGATTGTTATTGGTTTATTTAGGGTCTCAATTTCTTCTTGTTCCAACCTAGGTAGGTTGTGTGATGTCAGAAAGTCTTCCATTTCCTTCTGGTTTTCAAGTTTGTTTCCATACAAGTGTACGTAGTAGTCTCTAATGATCTTTTGTATTTCTTCAGGGTCAGATGTGACTTCATCTTTTGTGTTTCTGATTATGCTTATTTGGTTTTTTTCTCGTTTTTTCTTGGTCAGTCTAGCTAGGGGACCATCAATCTTGTTTACCCTTTCGAAGAACCAGCTTTTTGTTTCATTGATTTTTTGTATTATCTTTTTGTCTTCTATGTCCTGGATTTGGGCTTTTATTTTGGTGATCTGGATTCTTCTGCTGAAATTAGGGTTTTTGTGGTCTTGCTTTTCCAGCTTCTTTAGGTGGCTTGTTAGGTTGTCAATTTCTGTTCCTTCCATTTTCCTCATGTGTGTTTGTAGGGATATAAATTCCCCTCTTATTACAGCTTTTAAGGCATCCCAGAGATTTTGGTAAGATGTTTCTTTATTTTCATTTGTTTCCAGGTATCTTTTGATCTCTATTTTGATGTCATCATTGACCCAGGAGTTATTTAGCATCATGCTGTTTAGTGTCCATGTCTTTGTGGGTTTTGGGGGGACTTTGTTGGTGTCAATGTTTATTTTTATTCCACTGTGGTCCGAAAAGGTGCATGGCAGATTTTCAGTCCTTTTAACTTTGCTTATACTTGATTTGTGTCCAATTATG
>NW_007195069.1:0-779 GCF_000164805.1 Carlito syrichta | reverse complement strand
TACTAATTTAATGATTTTGCCTTTTATTCCACATTCTATTTGGGATCCCACCACCCTGTCATTTACAATCCCATGCCATTGGGTTTTATCCTCCTAGTTTTATTTTGGGTGCTAACTCTGAATGCAAAAGGAAAACAGTAAAATGGTTTCTCAAAAAATTAAAAATAAAAGTATTATTTGATCCAGAAATCCCACTTTAGGATATATATATATATATATATATATATATATATATATATATATTCAAAAAATAAAATAAAATCAGATCTAAAATCAGTATCAGCACTCTTACAGTCATTGCAGCTTTATTTTCAATAGTCAAGACTTGGAAATAATCTAAGTGTCCACCAATGAATGAACCAATAAAGAACATGCAACACATGTATGCATAGGAGCGCGTGCGTGCGCGCACAGACACACAGTTGAAAACTGTTTAGCATAGATTTTAAAAACAAGAAAATATTTTCTTATGTGTGATAACATGGGTGAACTTAAAAATGAAAGAAAAAGCTAAAATTAAAGAAGAAAAGGGTAGAATGGTGATTGCCAGCAGCTGGTGGAGAGGCACAGGAATGCGAAGATGTTCCTCAAATGTGCTCACTCATCAGTGGACCTTGGACAACTACTTTAATACTATAAGAAAATGATTGAGAGTAGCAGGAAACTGGGGAAGGTAGTGGGGCAGGGAGGTGGGATTTACAGTAGTAGAAATGGGGAATGGTGGGACACCTCATCGATAAGGTACCTGCAAATAAATATTTGTGTACCTGACTCTGAAT
>NW_007195068.1:3829-6540 GCF_000164805.1 Carlito syrichta | reverse complement strand
TTCCAACACAGTCCACAGAGGGCCACCAGTTAGGAAATAAGAGAGAGAGAGAGAAATATCGGATGTCTCGTCAGAACCTCCTAAATCGTTAAGTACGGACGGACCGGGTGAGGGTCGAGAGATGCAGGGAGGCGCGCAGCACTGGCGGGGCTGGCAAACCGGAGGTGCGTGCCGGCAACCCAGAGATCCGAGTAAATAGCAAATAATTGCGACACACAAAAAGATTAAGAAAGAAATGTTATTTAAAAATAAATTAGAGAGAGAAAGAGAAGATTCAGCTCCCCAAGATGGGGGAGGGGGACCAAAGCCAGGAAGCATGGCGACAGCCATGACTCAAAGAGCACATGGCCACGCCAGACTCTAGCAAGGCAATGTCCCCTGGTTGCTTGTGGTTGTGTCCTTTGAACCATTCCCCTTTGATGGGGGAAGATCATTAGGGTGATTGGGTGGTGGTCTGCCTCCATGTCATCACAAAAGGGCAAGCAAGTGCAGGTACTGATGATGTCAGATGATGGAGAGCAGGCAGATGGGTGGGTTAGTCACATGATTGCTGCCATGGTGGGGCTTTCTGTGTCAGGAAGTTCACAGAGGGCTGATTAGCTTAACCTGAGGGGGATTTCCTGTAAGAGACTTGTTAGACATTTACAATTCACAAATTCCTTGACCAAAGGTGGGTGGTCATTTGGGTTGTCCTGAGGCTGCATCTGAAAGAGATATGCCTATGGGGGATGGGATAGGCTGCTGTTTGTCCTGGAGTCGAATGTCTGAATGCTTGCAAATCATTACACTGAGGTAAAAAAAAAAAAAAAGCTAATAATAAGCTAACTTTCTTCTAGGTTTCTACAGGTACCTTTCACATAATAATATGAGAAAGTTTTTGGGAATAATGGGAAACTGTCTGGGGAGGGGAGTGGGATTGGCAGTTAAGGGAACCTGCTAGGGGAGGGTGATGGACTGAGACTCTAACTCAAAAAAAAGAAAAAAAAAGTAAATGCATGCATTTCGATTTTACATAATTGACCAGTAGATAACAATAAAAAGTATTCTTTAAAAAATCATGTGATGCCGGACTCGGTGGCTCAGCCTGTAATCCCGCACCTTTGGGAGGCTGAGGTGAGTGGACTGCCTGAGCCCACGGGTTCGAGACCTGCCTGGGCAGGCGAGACCTCATCTCTACAATAAAAATAAAAAAATTAGCCGAGTGTGGTAGCGCGCGCCTGTAATTCCGGCTACTCAGAAGGCTGAGGTGGAAGGATCGCTGGAGGCCAGCAGGTCGAGGCTGCAGTGGCCAGAAGCAGCCACTGCACTCCAGTCTGGGCGACAGAGTGAGACTCCAACTGAAAAATAAAAAAAAATAGAAAAAATTAAATATCATGTGAGATGCTCTCAAACATTGCAGGCTCTCCTGTCTTGTACAAGGGTCAGCTCGTGTAGTAACTTATTTTTTAGTTGTTGCCTTAGAAGAATACAGTTATTTAGCCCCATATCCAATTTTTGCTTCCACAAGGTAAGAGGGAAAATGGAAGGTTTTGGTACCGGTATCTTCAAAACTTATTGCCCTACACCCAATTTTATTTCATTGATATTCAGAATGATAGAACTCAGTCAATAAAAAAAAAGAAAATAATCGAAAAACTTGAGAAAACTGAATTTGCAAGGAGGACACAGAGCTATGCTGACTCACAATTGAGCAGTTTTAAAACCATAGAGACAGTTGTTGGTCAGTGATAAAAAACTCAGTGGAAGTTGACATCAGGAACAAAGAAACAGAAAACAAACTACATTATGTAACAGTAATAAGACACAATTCTGCAAAGATAGCATTGGTAGAAGTCATTGGATAAAATCTATCATGCTCTAAATAGAGAAAATAGTCTTTTCCCCATTTGCTAACCATGGAAGACATGTCTGTCTATGCAGTAGATTAAAAAACACACAATTATTTGCTAATGTTCACACGTGCTTCCCCAAAGTGAACTATTCAGTGTGAAATTTCATAATGGGGACTTTAGAAAGTGGCATGGCATAGCAACACAAGGCCTTACCAAAGTTAACCTCACACTTAATTAGCAAAATACAATAGATTCTTAAGTTCATTTACAGTGAAAATAATCTGAAAAGAAGGGATATAACCGAAGACACATTTGATGATGTAAATGCCCCATCTGATGTGCACCTTGTGTATTCCATATTTTGAAAGTGCTTTAAAAAGTCTAGTAGCATGCCCATACCATACAATTCTTTCATCTAAAGTATTAAAACTGTAGCTTCTAGTCTTTTTATGAAATTGTGCAATAATCACCACAATCTAATTTTAATTTTTTTTTTTGAGTTGGAGTCTCACTCTGTCGCCCAGACTGGAGTGCAGTGGCTGCTCCCGGCCACCGCAGCCTCGACCTGCTGGGCTCCAGCGATCCTTCCACCTACGGCTTCCAAGTAGCTGGAATTAGAGGCATGCACTACCACGCCCGGCTGATTTTTTGATTTATTGTGGAGATGAGGTCTAGCTGCCCAGGAGGGTCTCAAACGCGCGGGCACAGGCAATCCACTCACCTCAGCCTCCCAAAGCGCGGGATTACAGGCTGAACCACCGAACCCGGCTTAATATATTTTTAACCCTTGAAAAGATACCCTGAGCACTGCTTGGTGGCTCAGCCTGTAATCTGAGAGTTTTGTAAGGCTGAGGTGAGTGGATTGCCTGAGCCCGCGCG
>NW_007195068.1:0-3543 GCF_000164805.1 Carlito syrichta | reverse complement strand
CATGTTGGCCAACTCCGGACATTTCATAGAAATGGAATTATACAACTTGTGTATTTCTTTGACTTTCTTCATTCACCCATACTTCACTCAGTACTAACCTACTGAATACTAATACATATTTCCATTTTTTTTTTTTTAAGTTGGAGTCTCATTCTGTCACCCAGACTGGAGTGCAGTGGCTGCTCCCGGCCACCGCAGCCTCGATCTGCTGGGTCCGGCGATCCTTCCGCCTCAGCCTTCCGAGTAGCCGGAATTACAGGTGCGCGCTACCACGCCCGGTTAATTCTTTTTGATTTATTGTAGAGATGAGGTCTCGCCTGCCCAGGTGGGTCTCGAACCCGCGGGCTCAGGCAAACCACTCACCTCAGACTCCCAGAGGCGCGGGATTAAAGGCTGAGCCACCAAGCCCGGCTGAGAATTTATGTTTTTGAGTTGGAGTCTTTTTCTGTAGCCCAGGCTGCAGTGCAGTGGCACTCTCATGGTCACCCCGTGTCAACCTGCTGAGCTATGGTGATCCTGCTGCCTCAGCCTTCAAGGTACCCAGAACTACAGGTGCCCTACCACCCCTGGCTAATTTTTAAATTTTATTGTAGAGAGCAGGTCACGCCAATTTACCTGTGGTGTTCTCAAACCCTCAGGCAGAGGCAGTCCAGTCGCCTTGGCCTCCCAAACTGCTGAGGTGACAGGCGGCGCTACTGAGCCCGCCCTCAGCTGAGAATGAAAAAATAACACATCAAGGGGATATTAATTGGCATTAAATAAATGAATAAGCAGTAGGAAGATGAGTTTTTAAAAATATCACAGTTGTCTCTAAAATTCAAATATGTTTAGGATGGATCATTGTTGGGAGCCAATATCTATAGCTACATGGCTGAGGCCTGTAAAGGCCCATCTGGAAGATCGCCTCTGATATAGGATATCAGTTATACCTATAATATTGGCACGTGATTAGTGACCAGTGTGCATACATGGCAGGAAAATTTATAAGTAAATCTCTATACACCTGATGGAAATTTGCACAGTAGAATTATTTTATATGACCTTGTCCCTTCTAAGTTGTACTTTTTTCTAGATATTTTTAAACTTCTATTTCCTTGTAGACTGGTTAGTCAGCTCTTGTTCCCAAAGGCAGTTTCTCCTAGGATTAAGATTAGAAACTAAATTATCATAATAGTTTTATTGCCCTGCCTCTAGCCAGGCAGGACGTTTTTCTAGTTTCATTACATGCGGAAATTCCGTTTGCTTCAGCCCGAGGTCATTGTCATGGTAACCGTGCAGCCCATTATCCAAGAGTGTGACAGCTACTATTTGATTTTTAGAGTAGACTTGTTAGGATAAAATATATACATATACACTCATAGTTGCGTAAATCTATGCTTGCTGTTTTGTTTCCTTTTGCTACATTATTCAAGTGTAATAGTTACTATACGATTTTAATAATGAGGTATTAGCTTAATAGGATATAGCATAGTATAAAGTCCAATCACTAGATCATATAAAAATTAAAGTTTAGACATATGAAACTCATATGAATTATAGTAAAGTTTGGTAGTTTAAGAATGAGTTTTAACTGAGTTATAAGGCATTACGTTAAATCGTAATAGGATAATAGTATAACTAACAGCTAAGTCATTTAAGTAAACTTATAGATTATAGTATACTGTTAAGTTGATAATATTAATCGTTAAAAATATTTGGAGTCAGTGAACTTGGATTGAACCTAGAGTTAAATCAGAAAAGTTTTTTATATTAATCAGGGTTTAGAACAAAGAGTATAATATGAATGATTTATTGAACACTATGGAAGACATTTTGAACAATAGAAATTGTGCACCTGTGACCTTGATGTGAGTTTTGTGAAGCACGTCAGGCATCATGGAGTTCGAATTGTTTGGTCGAAACTTGCAAGTCTCGTGATGCTTGTGATGCATGGTTTGTAAAGCACGGAACTTGTACGCCCCTAGCAAGTGATTATCACACTGCTGGAGGGTATAGAAAATGGTACATAACTTGGAAAAGGTTTGAATAAAATTGGCTTCAGTCCTCATCAGACTGTTCCCAGAAAAACTGCCTCCGAGAGGTCTCTTCTCGCTGTCTCCTGATTCTCCAGTGCGGGTCCTAACCCACCCTTGGTCAGTGCTGGTCACCGACAGATCATATTTAATTGTATATATTGTTTCCCCAGAGGCTTGCTAGTAGCGAAAAAAAGAAATACAAAGGAAACAAAAGGGATGTGGAGTTTGCTGGACAGACACTACCATGTGCATTTCAAGGAGGTATTCTTAAAGTCGTGAACAACTGATCTTTTGACCCCAAACTGTAAGGAAAGCATGCACTCTCCCTGCCACATGGAAATCTTGAAACTGATCCTGGTAATTTACACTAATAATTTTGATAACTTTTGTACATTAGGTGTATTATACTAATTTAATGATTTTGCCTTTTATTCCACATTCTATTTGGGATCCCACCACCCTGTCATTTACAATCCCATGCCATTGGGTTTTATCCTCCTAGTTTTATTTTGGGTGCTAACTCTGAATGCAAAAGGAAAACAGTAAAATGGTTTCTCAAAAAATTAAAAATAAAAGTATTATTTGATCCAGAAATCCCACTTTAGGATATATATATATATATATATATATATATATATATATATATATATTCAAAAAATAAAATAAAATCAGATCTAAAATCAGTATCAGCACTCTTACAGTCATTGCAGCTTTATTTTCAATAGTCAAGACTTGGAAATAATCTAAGTGTCCACCAATGAATGAACCAATAAAGAACATGCAACACATGTATGCATAGGAGCGCGTGCGTGCGCGCACAGACACACAGTTGAAAACTGTTTAGCATAGATTTTAAAAACAAGAAAATATTTTCTTATGTGTGATAACATGGGTGAACTTAAAAATGAAAGAAAAAGCTAAAATTAAAGAAGAAAAGGGTAGAATGGTGATTGCCAGCAGCTGGTGGAGAGGCACAGGAATGCGAAGATGTTCCTCAAATGTGCTCACTCATCAGTGGACCTTGGACAACTACTTTAATACTATAAGAAAATGATTGAGAGTAGCAGGAAACTGGGGAAGGTAGTGGGGCAGGGAGGTGGGATTTACAGTAGTAGAAATGGGGAATGGTGGGACACCTCATCAATAAGGGTACCTGCACAATAAATATTTGTGTACCTGACTCTGAATTGCACCCCACAGTGTTGAAATAAAAAAAAATTAAGTTAAAAAAGTAGTTAGCTGGGTTCGGTGGCTCAGCCTGTAATCCCACGCCTTTGGGAGGCTGAGGTGAGTGGATTGCCTGAGCCCACTGGTTCGAGACCCGCCTGGGCAGGGAGACCTCATCTCTACAATAAATCAAAAAATCAGACGGGCATGGTAGCGCATGCCTGTAAGTCCGGCTACTTGGAAGGCTGAAGCGGAAGGATTGCTGGAGCCCAGCAGGTCGAGGCTGCCGTGGCCGGGAGCGGACACTGCACTCCAGTCTGGGCGACAGAGTGAGACTCCAACTAAAAAAAAAAAAAAAGTT
>NW_007195066.1:0-520 GCF_000164805.1 Carlito syrichta | reverse complement strand
TGTCTAGTCTTTCAGAACAACTGCATGAGACCGGCAATAGCCCAAACTCTCTTCAAAATGGGCAAAGTGTAGGGTTTCACACTTTCTGCTTTCACCAAAGTCCAGTAAACCAAACACAGAGGCAATGGTATAAAACCCTAACGATTGATCCATGGAACAGAACGAACACTGAGGAATCAGTGGACACATTTATGGCCACATACATTCCGTGGGAATAGGGCAGTCCTTCCACACACACTTCTCAGAAAACGGGATACTCTCATGCATAATCCAGCAGTTGCACTTCCAGCAAAAGCCACAACACAGGTTAGAAAATACAAGAAAAGAAGAGTCTGTGAACTCACGGTTAAGGGTCCATGTGCAAGAGCGGCCTGACTCACGTTCCCTCGACGTGGTAGGGGGGCCCCAGCTCCGCCGCCTGCGGGGGGCCCGGCTCCGCCGCCAGCGGGGGGCCCAGCTCCGCGGCCAGCGGGGGGCCCAGCTCCGCGGTCGTCCCAGTCGCCGAGAGCCACACTCTGGG
>NW_007195065.1:0-637 GCF_000164805.1 Carlito syrichta | reverse complement strand
TTTGAGGTTGGAGTGCAGGCTGCAATCTGTACTTTTTGCAGTTTTGAGGTTTAATTGAGAGGGAAGCTGTGGTTCAGAGTGTATAGGTTGATTCTAGCATCTACAAACAGGTGTATGCGCTCACTGGAACCTATTTCCCGCTGCCTTACAATCCGTCTGTTCAGTAGTATGTAGTCTTGGTTCCATCTGTATTAGTTAATCTTCAAGATTCCTGAGGACAGTGGCAAACTCCTGTAAAGATCTGCTATAGGAGAGACGGGGCAAGATGGCGACGGCATAGGTGAACTGGTGAGATTCTCTGAACGTGAGTTCCCAAAAAGGCTATCACTTCGCTACCCCCATCCCCCAGGCCACCACCAACCACGCTGGGGTCAGGCCCAGGAACTTCAGTCCCATGCAAGGCCAGATATTGCGTCCCTCCCCCCACTGCTGCCATTCTACTCGTGTGTGGAAGTCTCCGGTCCCAGCCCCCTCCAGATCCCTCCCCGGCTGCATTGTCTCCAGCCCGGGCACCCGGCATCAAGCCGCCGGTCACACAGGGAGGCTCTGGGCACCCGCCCCTCAGAGACGCTGGTTCCATTTCTGGCTGAGTCCTCTGTTGGGTCCCAGTGCCACTCTCGCTGTTTACAGCCTGCCC
>NW_007195064.1:0-589 GCF_000164805.1 Carlito syrichta | reverse complement strand
CAACCACGCTGGGGTCAGGCCCAGGAACTTCAGTCCCACGCAAGGCCAGATATTGCACCCCTCCCCCCACTGCTGCCGTTCTACTCGTGTGTGGAAGTCTCCGGTCCCAGCCCCCTTCAGATCCCTCCCCGGCTGCATTGTCTCCAGCCCGGGCACCCGGCATCAAGCCGCCCGTCACACAGGGAGGCTCTGGGCACCCGCCCTTCAGAGACGCTGGTTCCATTTCTGGCTGAAGTCCTCTGTAGGGTCCCAGTGCCACTCTCGCTGTTTAGAGCCTGCCCTTTGGAACTTTGGAGCTCTGGAACTCCGGTCCACCCTGGCTGAGGCACTCAGCATGAGACCCCAAATCAGAGGACCCAGACAAGCGGAGAAAAACAGACCTGCTTAAACTGCCTTGCCATTCTCCAGGCAGAGACTTCCATTGCCCTGCCCACCTATCAACAAACTTTACCTCATGTCCTAAGGCCAGGTATTGCAGCGTGCGGGGAAGTTTTGGGTCCCTGCTCCCTCCAGCTCTCTCCCCTGGCCTGGCACCTGGCACCGCAGGTCACACAGGGAGGCTTTGAGCGCCCACCCCTCAGAGACACCG
>NW_007195063.1:0-800 GCF_000164805.1 Carlito syrichta | reverse complement strand
ACCACTTCTTCCCAGTCCCCGCTGGCTTATTTTTTTTCTTTTGCTTTTAATAGTCAAAGATTTTATGAGAAATATTGAAACAGTCCTGTCCTGTATTAAAATCTTTGCCTTAATAAAGGTACTAACAGTGGTTATATCTTCTAATGATGCTAACTGCTTATTCAGAGCAAATTTGGGTATGGATTTTGGCAGGATTAGTCCTCAAACCTACTACTGCTGATACCAGCAGTTTAAAAAAGAAGAAGAAAAAATCTTATTGACACCGCGTTCAGAAACTTATGATATTTTAGATGGAAGCATATAGTAAGTGAGCAGTTCGTTCCTAAAACACAAGGATTCCATTATGTGCTTATAGAGACTGTGCCTGGAGAAACCTTTGGTGGTCAAATGGAATTTTGTGTCATGTGCATATCAAAGCTGTTGGTATTGTCTTTTAAGTTTTATTCATTCTTGTTTAACTATATCCTGAGAAAGATTTTAAGAATCTGAGAATTTCAGACTCTCCTATTCCTTCAAGACCAGATGTTTGTGAAAATTCATCTATGCTAAGTAATGTTCAGATAAGTTGAACAAATATTTACGAGCATCTGTCAGGTAGGATAAGGTTAGTGGTTGAGTGTGGGGAATGGAAATAAAGCAAGCAAGAAATTCAGAGAAGGTGTATTATAGGCAAATTGAACTCTAGAGCATACCCTATTGTTGTGTAATTGGGATGGGGACACAGAAAAGACAGCATATACAGGAGCTTCTGACTGGAGCCTGTGTTCTGCATTATGATTCCACTCTCCCCGTCTAAAGAA
>NW_007195062.1:0-756 GCF_000164805.1 Carlito syrichta | reverse complement strand
AATTTGGGTATGGATTTTGGCAGGGTTAGTCCTCAAACCTACTACTGCTGATACCAGCAGTTTAAAAAAGAAGAAGAAAAAATCTTATTGACACTGCATTCAGAAGCTTATGATATTTTAGATGGAAGCATATAGTAAGTGAGCAGTTTGTTCCTAAAACACAAGGATTCCATTATGTGCTTATAGAGACTGTGCCTGGAGAAACCTTTGGTGGTCAAATGGAATTTTGTGTCATGTGCATATCAAAGCTGTTGGTATTGTCTTTTAAGTTTTATTCATTCTTGTTTAACTATATCCTGAGAAAGATTTTAAGAATCTGAGAATTTCAGACTCTCCTATTCCTTCAAGACCAGATGTTTGTGAAAATTCATCTATGCTAAGTAATGTTCAGATAAGTTGAACAAATATTTACAAGCATCTGTCAGGTAGGATAAGGTTAGTGGTTGAGTGTGGGGAATGGAAATAAAGCAAGCAAGAAATTCAGAGAAGGTGTATTATAGGCAAATTGAACTCTAGAGCGTGCCCTATTGTTGTGTAATTGGGATGGGGACACAGAAAAGACAGCATATACAGGAGCTTCTGACTGGAGCCTGTGTTCTGCATTATGATTCCACTCTCCCCGTCTAAAGAAAGAATTTTTGAAATGTGCTGTGACCTTATATAAATTTAACTGAAGGCTATCGGTACTTGGTAGATGTCATCTATCTATCTATTTTCCAAGTTTTCATTTGTTTAACTAAACTTTACTGCATTGTG
>NW_007195061.1:0-1209 GCF_000164805.1 Carlito syrichta | reverse complement strand
CTGCTGGGCTCCCGGCGATCCTTCCACCTCAGCCTTCCAAGTAGCTGGAACTTATCTTTTCTTTTTTAGTTGGACTCTCACTCTGTCGTCCAGACTGGAGTGCAGTAGCCACTTCCAGCCACCGCAGACTCGACCTGCTGGGTTCCAGTGATCCTTCAGCCTCAGCCTTCTAAGTAACTGGAACTACAGGTACACCTTACCATGCCTGGCTAATTTTTTGATTTATTATAGAGATGAGGTCTTGCCCATGGCTCTTTTCTAATGTTATATTTGTGTGCAATCTACAAACTCCAATTTTGCATAACCTTGGAGATTTGTTATCAGATGTTACATCCTTCCATTACAGCCTCCTGCTTCCCTTTCTGGTCATAGTCCTTCCTCAGAACTTGCTCCATTACACCTTGTGACTGACTGTCAGTCTGGTATGGCTCCAGGTCCCTTCTACCTGGGCACTCCTCTCAAGAGCAGCCTTCACTGGATCAGGCTTATCTCCTAAATCGCACACCCTCTTCTGTGTACTGGTGTCAAAGAGCTCAATGGAGCTCATGCTGGCACAAGAACAAAGGATGCAACATATTCAAGTCCAAGTGTCCCTATTATTATCCTATGCTATTCTGCAATAGAACTTCAGTCAACATTTGACCTTCTATGTAGGTTAATTACTCAGGACAGAGGCTCGAGTCACTTGACAATGGGGGCTTCGACCCACTGTGGTTGAAGAAATAGGGAGGGACAACAAGAAAGCAAAATGGGAAATCATGACAGAATTGGCCTTCTTTTAAATTATGGGAAATAACGTGGAAGATATATTTGAAAGCATTAGAACACTTCCCTGAGAATAAAAGACTCCTTTACTTATTTTCAGTAAACAAACTTTGGATTTTCCCACTGATTTTCTTCTAGTGGTGTCAGTAGTCTTTACTTCACTCTGTGTCTTGGGATCATGGGATGACCTTGTGTCATTGTTCCCTGTATCGTCATGCACAGCATTTCTCCTTTATGTTTATCCTTGTTGTTATGAAAAGATAATCTGTTGTTTTGAGATGACTATGATAGAAATGCATATGAAATAGACTCATGACTGACTCTAAAGCATAGTAGAAGAGACTTGGGATATTTAGACAACACACACATCTACTCTCACGAAGCACACACATTATCAGAAGGCTGGTGTTGCTCTGACTTCATAACTGAAATATCACACCAACC
>NW_007195060.1:0-732 GCF_000164805.1 Carlito syrichta | reverse complement strand
CGACCCACTGTGGTTGAAGAAATAGGGAGGGACAACAAGAAAGCAAAATGGGAAATCATGACAGAATTGGCCTTCTTTTAAATTATGGGAAATAACGTGGAAGATATATTTGAAAGCATTAGAACACTTCCCTGAGAATAAAAGACTCCTTTACTTATTTTCAGTAAACAAACTTTGGATTTTCCCACTGATTTTCTTCTAGTGGTGTCAGTAGTCTTTACTTCACTCTGTGTCTTGGGATCATGGGATGACCTTGTGTCATTGTTCCCTGTATCGTCATGCACAGCATTTCTCCTTTATGTTTATCCTTGTTGTTATGAAAAGATAATCTGTTGTTTTGAGATGACTATGATAGAAATGCATATGAAATAGACTCATGACTGACTCTAAAGCATAGTAGAAGAGACTTGGGATATTTAGACAACACACACATCTACTCTCACGAAGCACACACATTATCAGAAGGCTGGTGTTGCTCTGACTTCATAACTGAAATATCACACCAACCTATCTCTTAGGAATTGAGTTGAGTGGCTCAATGACAAGCCCACTTTGCTTTTCCTGCATCTGTGCTGTATGGTACTCTGAGTATTTCCAAAAAATAGATGAGCCAAAAACCAAGATACCATTACCTCTTTAGTAGAGTCTATTTCCAAGGCTTGCAATCACCCACCCCTCCTCAAAAATAAATGTGAGTTGTCTCATCTTCACTGATCAGTCATGTCTTGGAAA
>NW_007195059.1:0-800 GCF_000164805.1 Carlito syrichta | reverse complement strand
TTTTCCCACAATTATTTATTCACTAACTCATTTTTCATATGACATGTCAGTTTCCTATATATAATCTCTAAAAGTTAAGATTTAATCCTAAAATAGTAGGTCATATCCTAAAAGAAAGGGATGTTATAAAATATCATCAGCTATTATCTGACATGCTTCTGTCTAAAATTCCAGGCTTACTTTAACTGAACACATTTTTAAAATTTAAAATCAGAACACCTTCTAAAGAACAAAATGACTGTTCACTATTCACCTCATATATTTAATTATGCATAAAACCTTCTAAGTTAGCAAATCGTCAACGCACATCATCCTTTCCTGCACACAGTAGGAAACTCTTAATCAGGCTAAAAGTAAATTTGATATTGACTGAGTCCAAATTTTCTTATACTTAGTCACCAGAGGCACAATATAATCCATGTATTGGGTTCTTTAAGCCAATATGTCCTAAAATTTCTTAGAATTGACTTGTGCCTAGTAGACAAAAATATTAAATAAGACTTAATCATTTTAAAATACTGTGTGCATAATACGGTTTTTAGGTGGTTAGAGGATCCATTGATCTTTGAACTTTCCTTCAAGGCACTCTAGAAATGGAGATAACTTACCAACAAAGTGATACACTTTGAAAAAAACAAATACAAGATTCCTAGAAACCCATGTATGTTTTTTTAGAATGTTGACATTCCCTTAACAAGCTAATACATTAGCCTTCTTGAAAAGTTACTTGTTTTGATTTTGGGAGTAATTATCATATATACCTGAGCATTTATATATAGCAGAAGGTAAAATATATGCCA
>NW_007195058.1:0-817 GCF_000164805.1 Carlito syrichta | reverse complement strand
AAAGATCCTATGATGTAAGAGCAGGTGAATCTCACTTAAATCCTGGCAGAATTCATCAAAGAGTTAATACAAAACAACAGTGCCGCACTTGGCTTTTTATTCCTAAAGTGATCATCATCCACAGCTGCAATTGAAAATCACATGTGCAATACAAAACATAAGCAGGAGTATGAAGAGGTTGTCTCTTAGGAGGAGTCACACACACCAGGCTGTGTAAAGAAAGCCTTTCCCACTGGTAAAATTCATGAGCTGCTGGACATGGTGACTCACATTTGTAATCCCAGCATTTTGGGAGGTGGAGGTGAGAAGACTGCCAGAGCCTAGGGGTTTGAAACCAACCTGGACAACTTGGCAATACCTAATCTCTACAATGAAAAAAAAAAACAGGCATGGTAGTGCAGGCCTGTGGTTCCAGCTACTTGGAAGGCTGAGGCAGAAGGATCACCTGAACCCAGCATGTTGAGGCTGGGATTGTGCCACTGCACTCCAGCCTGGGTGACAGAGTGAGACTCTGACTCAAAAAAATTAAAACGATGAGCAAATTCTACAAGTGTTCACTGAACCCCAACTCAGTGGCTGAGCTAAGAGATCTGTTGCTTCTACAGTCACATAGACTAAGAACTCAGTTATTGACAGGGCTCAGTGACACCCCTAGATTAATGAAATTTGCAAGGACCATATAGCCACCTCACTAAAGCCAATGGCAAAGAGAGAGAAAGTTCTTGCAATAAAAATTTAAGCATGAGATGTTACACTGATTCACAGAAACTCTACTTGAGGAAAACTGCTTTCTATTTGTGAAATATAGATATGTTGG
>NW_007195057.1:0-771 GCF_000164805.1 Carlito syrichta | reverse complement strand
CATGGTGACTCACATTTGTAATCCCAGCATTTTGGGAGGTGGAGGTGAGAAGACTGCCAGAGCCTAGGGGTTTGAAACCAACCTGGACAACTTGGCAATACCTAATCTCTACAATGAAAAAAAAAAACAGGCATGGTAGTGCAGGCCTGTGGTTCCAGCTACTTGGAAGGCTGAGGCAGAAGGATCACCTGAACCCAGCATGTTGAGGCTGGGATTGTGCCACTGCACTCCAGCCTGGGTGACAGAGTGAGACTCTGACTCAAAAAAATTAAAACGATGAGCAAATTCTACAAGTGTTCACTGAACCCCAACTCAGTGGCTGAGCTAAGAGATCTGTTGCTTCTACAGTCACATAGACTAAGAACTCAGTTATTGACAGGGCTCAGTGACACCCCTAGATTAATGAAATTTGCAAGGACCATATAGCCACCTCACTAAAGCCAATGGCAAAGAGAGAGAAAGTTCTTGCAATAAAAATTAGGCATGAGATGAAACACTGAGTCACAGAAACCTACTTGAGGAGACCTGCATTTCTATTGTGAAATATAGATATGTTGGCCATTTTCAGGAATATCGGCCATTTAGAGCTGCTCACGAGGTATTTTAATTTGCTTCTTCTTTTTTTTTTGAGTTGGAGTCTCACTCTGTCACCCGGGCTGGAGTGCAGTGGCCACTCCCGGCCACCACAGCTTGGCCTGTTGTGTTCCAGTGATACTTCCGCCCCAGCCTTCCAAGTAGCTGGAATTACAGGTGCGCACTACCACACCCGGC
>NW_007195056.1:0-1114 GCF_000164805.1 Carlito syrichta | reverse complement strand
TGTGAAACACTTGAAAATGGGCAAAGAAAACAATATATTACTGAATGTCTGTACACTCTTCCAGACTATTCACAGCTTTCATTGTCCTTGAATTTTTTCAGTTCTGTAAGCTGTTACATGGCAAGGCACAGGATCATAAACAATTAAATGGAAGGGCACTTAATGCCACTCCTTTTCCCAGTGAAAATGTCAGTTTTGCAACTATTTTAATATTTATTTTTGCTTTTTTAAAGAACTTGAATACTTATGGCGCTTTGAATTCTCCTTTGAATCAGCTGTAATATCTTAGGTTTTGGTTTTTTTTTTTGAGTTGGAGTCTCACTCTGTCACCCAGACCCAGAAAAAAATATTTTTTTCTATGTGGTAAAGGATAGTTGAAGAGGAAAATGCGGTAGTATCACTGTGGCAAAACATTAAGAGTTTCTGAGGAACATGGACCCGGATACTTCATAGGAGGACCAACATCTGTGTTAACTTTAAAGAGAATTAAAATCAAATAACATTCTGAGTGAAGGAAACCAAGAACACAAGCTGACAAGATTTGTGTTCTTTGACTTATGTTGAAAGAACTAAGCCTACATTTCCCTTGTCTTCCCTGATGTTTTAGTTGCATTTCTATGGATAGCCAAGGGGTGCCAAGTCTGGCCCCCAAACCTGCTCATCCTAAGTGATTGCCTTGCTTAGCATAGATGTTAAGATATGCATAGTTTAGTCATTGATACTTACTCTGCTTGTGTGATTTAACTCAGATATTAACATATCCTGCCTGTATGGTTTTGCCTTCCTTTGTGAGAAATTTGTCCTATACAAGAGGCATGGGATAAAAGTGAAAAGTTCTCTCTCTTTCTCTTTCCCTCTCTCAGCTACCTGGGAGAGGACCCTCCCAATCCTGCTGTTTCTCTGTCTCTTTTTTTTCTCATTCTCTCCCCCCAACTCAGACCCTGATCAGCGGAGACTGGACCTCCGCATCTGAGCACAGGCTGGTATTTTTGTACAAAAATGTGATAGAGCAGTGTGAAAAGTGTGTCCTGGACTTAATTCATAGCAGCTAGGAATTAAACTATCCAGGAAAGTGGAAGAGAACAGTGGCCAACAATGACCCTAGAAAAGGTAG
>NW_007195055.1:0-767 GCF_000164805.1 Carlito syrichta | reverse complement strand
TAACTTTAAAGAGAAATTAAAATCAAATAACATTCTGAGTGAAGGAAACCAAGAACACAAGCTGACAAGATTTGTGTTCTTTGACTTATGTTGAAGGAACTAAGCATACATTTCCCTTTGTCTTCCCTGATGTTTTAGTTGCATTTCTATGGATAGCCAAGGGGTGCCAAGTCTGGCCCCCAAACCTGCTCATCGTAAGTGATTGCCTTGCTTAGCATAGATGTTAAGATATGCATAGTTTAGTCATTGATACTTACTCTGCTTGTGTGATTTAACTCAGATATTAACATATCCTGCCTGTATGGTTTTGCCTTCCTTTGTGAGAAATTTGTCCTATACAAGAGGCATGGGATAAAACTGAAAAGTTCTCTCTCTTTCTCTTTCCCTCTCTCAGCTACCTGGGAGAGGACCCTCCCAATCCTGCTGTTTCTCTGTCTCTTTTTTTTCTCATTCTCTCCCCCCAACTCAGACCCTGATCAGCGGAGACTGGACCTCCGCATCTGAGCACAGGCTGGTATTTTTGTACAAAAATGTGATAGAGCAGTGTGAAAAGTGTGTCCTGGACTTAATTCATAGCAGCTAGGAATTAAACTATCCAGGAAAGTGGAAGAGAACAGTGGCCAACAATGACCCTAGAAAAGGTAGCCTGATGACAGATTGTAAAGATCTTTTCATTGGAAAATTTCGTATTTATCCTCTATGTGATGCAGAGCCATGGAAGAGGCGATGTGATCAAATTTGAGTTTTTATGAATCAAGAAAAGGATC
>NW_007195054.1:0-819 GCF_000164805.1 Carlito syrichta | reverse complement strand
AAATAACATTCTGAGTGAAGGAAACCAAGAACACAAGCTGACAAGATTTGTGTTCTTTGACTTATGTTGAAAGAACTAAGCCTACATTTCCCTTGTCTTCCCTGATGTTTTAGTTGCATTTCTATGGATAGCCAAGGGGTGCCAAGTCTGGCCCCCAAACCTGCTCATCCTAAGTGATTGCCTTGCTTAGCATAGATGTTAAGATATGCATAGTTTAGTCATTGATACTTACTCTGCTTGTGTGATTTAACTCAGATATTAACATATCCTGCCTGTATGGTTTTGCCTTCCTTTGTGAGAAATTTGTCCTATACAAGAGGCATGGGATAAAAGTGAAAAGTTCTCTCTCTTTCTCTTTCCCTCTCTCAGCTACCTGGGAGAGGACCCTCCCAATCCTGCTGTTTCTCTGTCTCTTTTTTTTCTCATTCTCTCCCCCCAACTCAGACCCTGATCAGCGGAGACTGGACCTCCGCATCTGAGCACAGGCTGGTATTTTTGTACAAAAATGTGATAGAGCAGTGTGAAAAGTGTGTCCTGGACTTAATTCATAGCAGCTAGGAATTAAACTATCCAGGAAAGTGGAAGAGAACAGTGGCCAACAATGACCCTAGAAAAGGTAGCCTGATGACAGATTGTAAAGATCTTTTCATTGGAAAATTTCGTATTTATCCTCTATGTGATGCAGAGCCATGGAAGAGGCGATGTGATCAAATTTGAGTTTTTATGAATCAAGAAAAGGATGGATTACATGATGAAATACTATAGCAAAAAAGTAGGGAGTAGAGCTTAATCAGTTGAGTTAATGTAACACTATTTGGT
>NW_007195053.1:0-703 GCF_000164805.1 Carlito syrichta | reverse complement strand
CATGCTGATAGACATTGCACAGGACATAAGCCAATGGAAAGGAAATACTGGGTTCAATAAATAAAAACCAGGACGTGGGAAGATGCCACTACTACACAACGCATTAAAAACAGAAAGAAATCTCGACCAAAACCCAAATGCCTTGTATTTCAGTAGAATTGCATGAGACCTGCAATAGCCCAAACTGTCCTCAAAACGGGCAAAGTTTAGGGTTTCACACTTTCTGCTTTCACCAAAGTCCAGGAAACCAAACACAGAGGCAATGGTATAAAACCCTAACGATTGATCCATGGAACAGAACGAACACTGAGGAATCAGTGGACACATTTATGGCCACATACATTCCGTGGGAATAGGGCAGTCCTTCCACACACACTTCTCAGAAAACTGGATACTCTCATGCATAATCCAGCCGTTCCACGTCCAGCAAAAGCCACAACACAGGTAAGAAAATACAAGAAAAGAAGAGTCTGTGAACTCACGGTTAAGGGTCCATGTCCAAGAGCGGCCTGACTCACGTTCCCTCGACGTGGTAGGGGGGCCCCAGCTCCGCCGCCTGCGGGGGGCCCAGCTCCCCCGCCAGCGGGGGGCCCAGCTCCGCGGCCAGCGGGGGGCCCAGCTCCGCGGTCGTCCCAGTCGCCGCGAGCCACACTCTAGGGTCTCGCAGCGCGGGAGTCCGAAGCACTCCGTGGGAGGCCGCGGG
>NW_007195052.1:0-793 GCF_000164805.1 Carlito syrichta | reverse complement strand
ACCAGGACGTGGGAAGATGCCACTACTACACAACGCATTAAAAACACAAAGAAATCTCGACCAAAACCCAAATGTCTAGTCTTTCAGAAGAATTGCATGAGACCGGCAATAGCCCAAACTCTCTTCAAAATGGGCAAAGTGTAGGGTTTCACACTTTCTGCTTTCACCAAAGTCCAGTAAACCAAACACAGAGGCAATGGTATAAAACCCTAACGATTGATCCATGGAACAGAACGAACACTGAGGAATCAGTGGACACATTTATGGCCACATACATTCCGTGGGAATAGGGCAGTCCTTCCACACACACTTCTCAGAAAACGGGATACTCTCATGCATAATCCAGCAGTTGCACTTCCAGCAAAAGCCACAACACAGGTTAGAAAATACAAGAAAAGAAGAGTCTGTGAACTCACGGTTAAGGGTCCATGTCCAAGAGCGGCCTGACTCACGTTCCCTCGACGTGGTAGGGGGGCCCCAGCTCCGCCGCCTGCGGGGGGCCCGGCTCCGCCGCCAGCGGGGGGCCCAGCTCCGCGGCCAGCGGGGGGCCCAGCTCCGCGGTCGTCCCAGTCGCCGCGAGCCACACTCTGGGCTCCCGCAGCGCGGGAGTCCGAAGCACTCCGTGGGAGGCCGCGGCCCGGGAGGCGGAACCGCGTTGCGCCTCGGTGCTCGCAGGCAGGATTCTGAGGAAGGATCGCGTCAACCCAGCAGGTCACGCGGCCGGGACGCGACGCGCCGTCCTCACGCCAGGGCGCTGCAGCCCCGCAATGGCGAGGGACCCGGAGCCCCGCCC
>NW_007195051.1:0-723 GCF_000164805.1 Carlito syrichta | reverse complement strand
TCCCCTAGAGCATTTTGGTTGATGTACCAGTAGACGCTGTGGAAACATAAATTTTCTCAGTGCAGAGATTAAACTCACCTAGCTCTGTCCACTAAGAAGCATCTAGGTCATATGAGAAGTCATGATTCACCTGCCAGTCACTCAACTTATTCATAAGAGAGTGGACCACAGGTCCCACAGATTCCCACTGGGGAGGAGAGAGCTTCAGAATGGAGCAGGTGGCACTGGGGTTCCATCTGAGCATCCTGCTATCATCATGGGGATATTGAGGGTGGGCTCTGATGTGCAGGGGCATGGGAGTACACCTAAATAAATGCAGAGGACATAGAAGGGCAGCTTCCCGATCTGGGAATGCTGCCTAGGTTGTCCTCCTTGGTCATGAGTGGGTCACATGTTATGGGCCAACTTCCCCATGAGAAGTGTGTTGGGGAGAAGAAAACACTCCATCCTCTTCCTCTTCTCTTCCCCACACACTGTTTCTACTTTTCACAAGCACGCATGCAAAGTTGACATAAAATGGTGAGGTCAGGTGACCTGGAGTCCCTCTGTGTATCTTCTCACACTGCAAATGTGGGAATGAAACTGCTGGGCTGCAGCAAGGACAAAATGGTGTAGGAGCTCTGGAGATGGCTCTGGTGACATTTGAGTGAGGGATGAGGTCAGAAAAGGACAGATCAAGGGCCGCTGGGTCATGGGATATTTCTATGTGGCCTGGTGGCAGGG
>NW_007195050.1:0-804 GCF_000164805.1 Carlito syrichta | reverse complement strand
TCTGATTTTCATCTATACTCCCCTTATGAGTGCTGATAGCCATCAACTTGTACACAGAATTGTAGATTTGGCAAAATATGGCCTTAATGTCTTTATTTGGAATCTTGTTTTTCTTTAGAAGTGATCCCTTTTCTTCTGACTTTTATCTTCCTCATAGCTCCCATTAACTCTATCTTTCACTGATGACAGCACACACTCTGTTTTGTTTTGTTTTGGTTACACAGACACAAGTGACCGTCTTCTTGACATTTAAACTGCTATCTATTGCTCCTGCTCTATTAGTAAGGCATTGTGCTTATCATTTCCCACTGCTTATTTTTCTGGCAGCTTTTACAATTCTTTCTATTGTCCCAATCTTCAATCTTTGACTTGTGCTAATACCATCTTTGGAGATTTTCTTACTGATTTTAGAATTACAGAAAGTCTGAGATGAATAGGACATAGAGATCTGCAACCCTCTTATTTTGTGGATGAGAAATTGAGGTATGGAAGAGAAAATTAACATGGCCAAGGTCAAAGAACTGGTTAAAAGTGGAGTGAAGACTAGAAGTTAGTTGGTTTGCTACCTAAGGTACCACACCTCCCATGAGCTGTGCTTTCTTCTAATACTCTTTTAGGCACACCATAAACCATAAATATTTTATAAGTATATAAACATAGTTATGATTGCCATGCCAAAACAACATAAGTATTGACATTGTCACCTATCACCTGAAGCAGAATTGGCAAACTTTTCTTTAAAGAGTCAGATAGTATTTATTTTAAGCTTTGCCAGCCACACAGTGTCTGTTTCAACTACACAAC
>NW_007195049.1:0-897 GCF_000164805.1 Carlito syrichta | reverse complement strand
TCTTCACTTGGAGTACTGGAATTGCAGTGTTTAAAGCATCCTTAAAGAATATTTCTAATCCCTAGCTTTTGTCGTATCACCAGCACTCATATGCTGCTTGCTCTATTAATACTGCTTTTAAAAAATAGTCTCTAAAGCTTGAGATAAGAGTTTGTTTATGGAAAACATGCAACTAATTGAAACTTAAAGCACCTCTTTAAAAAGAAAGCTTTTCAAAGATTTTGTGGCAAGAAATCAAGGAGCATGAGAAGTTACTTTCAAGCCTCTTTAAGTGCAAATTCATGAGAATTATTGAAAATTTGAGTTTTATACTTTTTTACAAAATAAAATATATATGCTCTATCCTGTACACTAATTACATTCTTTCTAATCAGATGTCACATCAAAGCTTACTAGATGTTGAGTAACAACCCATGATTCCAAAGCATAAAAAAGATACTTAAATTTTATCCCAGCCCTGCTTCTTAACAGACATATGAATGGCCATGAAACTGATCCTGCCTGAAGCTGTTTTCTCTGTAAATGGTGAAAAGTGTGCCTTAACAAAGGAATAGTGGAAAGAATGATACCTGATACTAGAGCTTAGTTCAGGCTTGTGTAGTTAAGTGATCAATAAATGCTAATGAAAATAATAGATAACTTGTTTTAGTACTTCTGTATGCTCCAGTATCTAACACAAAATTGGGTGAGAATGAGAAATTTACCTCTGTCACAGAAGCAGAAGTGAATCAACACTTCAGGCATTCTTCACTTTACTCAGCTCCTGCAGAGAAATTTGTCATCAGAGAGCAACCCCAGTCCAGGGCTGCTGAATCTGGAAGTGAAGACTGCCTTTTCAGAGGTGTTATTCATATTTCTCTCAAGTTTGCCACATGTCTCTCCTCTAAAGTCCTGAGA
>NW_007195048.1:0-864 GCF_000164805.1 Carlito syrichta | reverse complement strand
GGAGGATGTGGGGCAATAGAAACTCTCACTCTTTGCTGCTGGGACTGAAAATGGTACAGCCACTTGGAAGACAGTCTAGCAATTTCTTACAAAACTAACATACTCTTACCATATGATCCAGCAACTTCATTCCCTGATATTTGCTTACATAAGCTGAAAGCTTATGACCACACAAAAACCTGCACATGGGTGTGTATGGAAGATTCATTCATAATTACTAAAACTTGGGAGTAATAAGTGTCCTTCAGTAGTTCAACATTTGAACAAACGGTGGTACATCCAGGCAATGGAATATTATTCGGAACTTGAAAAGAAATAAGCTATCAATCTGTGAAAAGACATGGGGAAGCTTAAATGCATATTACTGTGAAAGAAGCCAGTCAGAAAAGACTACATACTGTAGCCTTTATGTGACATATTGTCATAATTGCTATGACATTTTGGAAAAGGCAGAACTATAGAGACAGTGACTCCCTGAGATTGGGGGTAGGGAGAGATGATCAGGCAGAGTACAGAAGCCTTGTATGGGAGTGAAGTTATTCTATACAGTACTCCAGTGGTGAACACATGTCATTGTACAGTCATCAAAACCTAGACAATGTACAACATCTACAGTGAACCCTAATGAAAACACAGTGGACTTTGAGTGATGATGTGTGAATATAGTTTCATCAGTTCTGATAATGTCCCCAGGTGGTGCAGGATGTTGAAAGTGTCAGATTTTGGGCATGTGCAAAGTCAGAGAGTTTATGGGAACTCCTTGGGATTTCCACTTACTTTGGCTGTGAACCAAAAACTACGCTAAAAATAAAGTTTACTAATTAAAAGTATATACACATATATCCTTTGACATTGTAAAATTTA
>NW_007195047.1:0-803 GCF_000164805.1 Carlito syrichta | reverse complement strand
TTGTAGACTATTCATTTTTCATCATTATATGATGACAATCAAATATGTTTTTCCCACTTTTGTATTTGTTATTAGTATTTGTATTGTTTATTAGTACTTGCTATAGAGGTATCACTTCATGATATGTTTACATTTTTCTGATGACTAATAAAGTTATTATCTTTCACATATTTATTTTGCCATTTGATCTTGGACTTGAATATTGTCATTTGGGGAGTGTCTGTCCAAATCTTTTGTCCATTTTTTTTTTACTGCTTTACCTTTTTCTTATTTATTTGTGGAAGCTCTTTATATATTTGAGCCATTTATTGGTTATATGTTTTGAAAACATTTTCTCGCACTCTGAGTGCCTTTTCATTCTCTTGATTGTGTCTTTGAAGGGTCAAAAATTCTTACTGTTAATATAATTTTTCATTTATTTTTTCATCATTAACATCTTTAATGTCTTATTTAAGAGATGTTTGTCTACTTCTTGATCATAAACGTACTCTCCTCTGTTTTCTTCTAAAAACTTTACAGTTTTATCATTTAATTTAGTTTTGAAATCTACATGGAATAGATTTTTGTGCATTTCAATTACTCTTGTTTTTGAGTTGGAGTCTCACTCTGTCGCTCAGACTGGAGTGCAGTGGCCGCTCCCAGCCACTGCAGCCTCGACCTGCTGAGCTCCGGCAATCCTTCTGCCTCAGCCTTCCAAGTAGACGGAATTACAGGCATTCACTACCACACCCGGCTGATTTTTTTATTTATTGTAAAGATGAGGTCTCACTGCCCAGGCGGGTCTCGAACCCGCAGGCTCAGTG
>NW_007195046.1:0-810 GCF_000164805.1 Carlito syrichta | reverse complement strand
GACACGGTTTTCCAAATAACTGTTCTGTAAGACATAGTATAATACATAGTATAACAGAGTCATAAACAAAACATTATAGTCAGGAGAGCAGCAAAAGCATAAATAATGGAGTAAAAAAGAAATTATTGAGAAGAAAGAAAGAACCCATGTTAAAAAGCAAATGACAGAAAGTGCGAATTAGCAAGACAGACTGAAATGAAATTATGATGGAATTTGTAAAAATGTGCAATTTTTATCTACGAAGATAAAATCCAGAATCAAAATGCAATTCCTTATTAATGAGGGTGTATTCAAACTGGAACCTTCATCTCCTCTCCTCAGAATACTGCTGTGGTGCTTTAAATGAATCAGACCCTTTTGGAAACTTAACAAATAAATAAAGAACCATAAAATGCATTTTCCATCTCATCCAGCAATCCCAGTTTTAGAAAAAAATTCTAAGGAATATTTTAAAATGCAAAAAAAAAAAAATCATGTACAGAGTTCTTCATGGCAGAATTTCTTACAGTAGCATGGTAGTAGAAGCCACCACATTGTGTAATCAAGGGAGAAAACGGCAAGTTGTTTCTGTCAAAGCTTCTCAATGAATTCTTACAAAGTCATTTAAGAAGATAGCGCCAGAGAGCATGAAAAGGTAGGGATTACAGTTATTATAATGTTTATGAAGAACCCTAAATCCAAGGGAAAAGCTGAAAGGGGAATGACCCAAAGTACAAGTCGTTTTTTGGTGGTGGTGGAAAAAAAATTGAAATGCAGTCTATTTTTAAAGTTTCTGTTGTCTTTTTTTTTAATAAAATCGTGTACATGTTT
>NW_007195045.1:0-774 GCF_000164805.1 Carlito syrichta | reverse complement strand
TTCTTACAGTAGCATGGTAGTAGAAGCCACCACATTGTGTAATCAAGGGAGAAAACGGCAAGTTGTTTCTGTCAAAGCTTCTCAATGAATTCTTACAAAGTCATTTAAGAAGATAGCGCCAGAGAGCATGAAAAGGTAGGGATTACAGTTATTATAATGTTTATGAAGAACCCTAAATCCAAGGGAAAAGCTGAAAGGGGAATGACCCAAAGTACAAGTCGTTTTTTGGTGGTGGTGGAAAAAAAATTGAAATGCAGTCTATTTTTAAAAGTTTCTGTTGTCTTTTTTTTAAATAAAATCATGTACATGTTTTGCGAGTCATGTATGTTTCTGTTCCTACCATAACAACCTTCCTCCACATGTCTATTTCTATTATACTACTGAAACCTATTATAACACATATCCAATTATTTAATTATTACAAGTCCATTTCTCCCTACTAGGCAGTAAGCCCCTTGGGTTTTATTCCTTGTATCCACAGCTCCACACATGGGTCTGGAACATAGAATGTTATTTCATGAATGTTTACTCAATTAATAGATCAGTGAATGGATAGATAAAATAGCATTTTCCTAGTCACTGCTACTTCTTTGTATAGAAATTATACAACTTGGAAACTTTCCTAACCTTTTCAGACATTATAAGAGAGTTTTCAACCTTCAACCACTAATCCAAGAATTCCCAGTGGTTTTTGAGATCCAGAATCAAAGTGTCTGGCTGAGCCACTTGGCCAGTTGTAGGGCAATGAAAGAAAGTACAGGAAAGCTTCTCCTT
>NW_007195044.1:0-1227 GCF_000164805.1 Carlito syrichta | reverse complement strand
CCCTTGGTATCACAGAGGATGATCGACTCCAGGACTTCCTACAGAAAACAAAATCTGCAGACGCTCAAGTCTCCTGTATAAAATGCCATAGTATTTTCATAGAACCTACATGCATCTGCCATATACTTTAAATCACCTCTAGAGTACTTACAATACCTAATGCAGTATAAATGCTATGCAAATAGCTGTTATACAGTATTGTTCAGGGAATGAGAGTTTTTTTTAAAGTCTGCACGTGTTCCATACAAACATGATTTTCAACAAATATTTTTGATCGGTGGTGGGTTGAATTCATAGATGCAGAACCCAGGGAAATGCAGGGCCAGCTGAACGCACACAACCATCCTGCATGCAGCAATGTCTGTGGCCCTATTCAACTATCAGCTTCTTCAGGGCAGGGGCCATATTTCCTTATCCAATTCTTCTTACTCCTTGCTCATTTGTGTGATTAACTGAAAAAATAAATTTCTGTTCTGATTTTAGGAGCCCCAAACTGCTCTTATAGAAGAGAGCTACAATAGGAAGGGATTGTGGAATGAATGGGCTGTGGATTATGGCTCAAACACCCACAGGGGATGGGGTTCCATTTCTTTCTTTCTTTTTGAGTTGGAGTCTCACTCTGTCGCCCAGACTGGACTGTAGTGGCCGCTCCCGGCCACCGCAGCCTTGACCTGTTGGGCTTCGGTGATCCTTCCGCCTCAGCCTTCCAAGTAGCTGGAACTACAGGTGCATGCTACCACACCCGACGAATTTTTTTGGATTTATTGTAGAGATGAGGTCTCACCTGCCCAGGTGGGTCTCGAACCCACGGGCTCAGGCAATCCACCCACCTCAGCCTCCCAAAGGCACGGGATTACAGGCTGAGCCACCGAACCCAGCTGGGGTTCCATTTCTATAAGTACAGTGTATATCCTGATACAAGGAGCTGAGGAGAGCAAAGGAAGCACCCGGTAGACTGGGGATCACAGGAGGGAAGGCATCTCCAGACAAGACTGAGGGTGACTAGGAGAATGCAGAGGGACAGGCAGCCAGAACTCAGTCTGCTACACACATGCAAACAGTCAGTTGAGAAGCCTTGATCTGGAACTCAATGCTCTGAGGTCTGTGTTTTCAAAATGACTGCACCCTGGGCTCACTCAAATGAGGGAAAAGAGATATGGTTGGTCTCCTTCAGTCTCCAGAGTAGCATGGCCCACTAAAAAAAATAATAATAAAAGAAGGGGATTG
>NW_007195043.1:0-1109 GCF_000164805.1 Carlito syrichta | reverse complement strand
GGGGATTGTGGTAGGTATAGTATTTGTCCTGAAAATGTCCACATCATAATCCTTGGAACTGTGTAACCTTATATGGAAAGGGGGACTTTGCCGATGAGATTAAGATGAAGGACACTGAGATGGGAATGGTAGTCTGTTACTCAAGTCGGCCAAACCCATCACAAGTCATTAAAACCTTCCCCAGCTGTGGTCACCAAGCAGCTATGACTACAGAAGGCAGCAGAGAGGTGCCATGTCTCTGGCGTTGGAGATCGGGGAAGAGCCATGAACCAAGGAACGTAGGAAGTTTTTGGAAGCTAGAAAAGGTAAGAAAACAAGTGGTCCTCCAGCGAATCTTTCAGGAAACATTGTAGCTCTGCCAAACCTTGGTTTGAGCCCAGGAAGATGTTCATTGGACTCCAGACCTGTGTAATTGTAAGACATTACATTTGTGTTGTTTCAAGCCACTGAGCTTGTGGCAATTTAACCCTACATGTGTGTGGGAAGCAAGTCAGAGAGGAAGGCCACATTGGACCCAGACAGCTGAACGAAGGATGTAAGGAACAGGAATAAAAACGTTTTAAGGAATGAGAGCAAGCCCAGTGAGAATATCTAATGCAAAAGGTTGATAGGGTAAATCTTTCTGGAGAAATCCTGCTCTCATTCTAAACCCCACCCTAAGATTGTGTTCTGGGAAGCCAGATTTGAGCCAAGTGAGAACATCTAAAAACAATTGAAATAAAATTCACAGTGTGGGGCACTCCTCATGGTTTCTGCCCTCTGTTGCAGTCCAAGGTCAGCATGGTCTGTGCTTTAAACAAGGAGGCAGTCTACAAAGCCCTGAAACAAAACCCATGCCCAGGCTTCAGGAAAATAATAGCTGGTCACTGAGAGATCAAAACAAATGAGATCAGTTTCCTCATTTCTCCCAGTGCTTCTAGGCAATGAAAACAGAAGTCACAAAACATAGTTAGTGGAATGAAACACTTTAAGAACTCTTAAGGGAAGTACCTTGATATCATAATTTCCTCTATGAATTAAGAGTAAAGTTAAATAAAGAATGGATATCATAAACACATTTGATTATATTGTTACCCATCAATTACGGTCATATAATGCAAACTTAGTGG
>NW_007195042.1:0-806 GCF_000164805.1 Carlito syrichta | reverse complement strand
CACCCGGGCTGATTTTTTGATTTATGTAGAGATGTGGTCTCGCTGCCCAGGCGGGTCTTGAACCTGCTGGCTCAGGCAATCCACTCACCTCAGCCTCCCAAAGGCGCGGGATTACAGGCTGAGCCACCGAGCCCGGCTAAGGTTTTCCTTTTCTTAAACTGATTTATTTCTTTAGGATAACCTTTCACAAAATGATGGGGCATATATACCGTGAGGCAGCCTTACCCTCAATATCATCACAAATCAGCTAGTAGAATTATTTTTTTGATATGACTGAAGAGTTGATTAAACCTACAACCTTTTTATGATTAAAAAGCGTTATGTATGAAATGCAGTTGGGGATGGAAGTCTAATCACTTTATTTTCCACATATGAATATTTTATTTTGAATTGGTTTATATTCATAATCGATTTTATCACACCATGCTACTTAAAACTAATTACCATAATTCTTAGTCAAAGTAAAAGAGTATTCCATTCATAAATTCCATTCATAAATTAACTATATTTTCTTGTGGATTTTTCAAAGCATTTTGTCATTACTAATGACAGATGCCGAGAATACATAAGACACTCCTTACCTGTTCATTTTCATGATGGAGTCATCAGATTAAGCTTTCTACTGAATTTCTAACTTTTGGCAGTTTGCCAGGTATATCTCTTTCGGTTGATTCAAATGCAGGGGCTAGCTTCACCTACACGCCTTCTGCTAACATTATGCTGGTAAGGCGAGAAGAGAGTTTATGAAAAGCAACGTGTGGTATCAGACTCTTGAAAAATTATAAGGCTAGCGAGAAGCTCAGTAG
>NW_007195041.1:0-787 GCF_000164805.1 Carlito syrichta | reverse complement strand
TGCACTTAGTGCCATTATGTACCGGTGAAAGAGAAACTAGTGGAGTCATTCAGCTTGTTTATGTCATGTACAATAGAGATTTTTAAACTTTTACACAATGCTTAGCAGTTTAGTGCCTTTCTAGAGGGGTAGGGGGCCAGGCATTGAGGAATATATGGGTCTCTTTCATTAGAGTCACAGTAGGCAAAGTTTGAATTTATATGTTTTGTGAGTCTTTTTAAAATACTTTCTGGGAAGATGTGTGAATCGGAGGAAGGGTGTAAATAACAAAGCATTTACAATCCTTTTCTAACTTAGGTCAGATATAACTGCCAGAAATTTGTTTGCCTTGTTAATTTGTTCACTTATTCAACTTTCAGAGTTCAAAGATACATTTACTAATAGGGCTCAATAAGCAATTTTTTAAAAAAAAAAATCACGTTTCCCTATAATTGGTGATGGCATGGAACAGCTATTCCTTCTGTGTTTTGCTAGGAATACCTCTCTCTAGTTGATCCTTAGCAACTTATATGAGTGCAGGGTGTGAGCTGCCCTTGAGGTCTGAAGCTGATTTTAAACTCCGATTTGAATCTGATTCTGACTTGAAATTAGATGTTTAATCTATGGTAGGCTATAAGGGTAAAGAAAAAAATAGTTGAAGTGCTTCACCCAGAAATTAAACTTGCTTCCTTTATTTCCTTACCTATGACACACTCTAGATGACTAAGTAATCTGAATAAAATGTGATTGCTTTTTGATAGATTAAAAAAAATAGTTTAAATCAACATCGTTTATGAGTTTATCCTAG
>NW_007195040.1:0-865 GCF_000164805.1 Carlito syrichta | reverse complement strand
GGGGTAGGGGGCCAGGCATTGAGGAATATATGGGTCTCTTTCATTAGAGTCACAGTAGGCAAAGTTTGAATTTATATGTTTTGTGAGTCTTTTTAAAATACTTTCTGGGAAGATGTGTGAATCGGAGGAAGGGTGTAAATAACAAAGCATTTACAATCCTTTTCTAACTTAGGTCAGATATAACTGCCAGAAACTTGTTTGCCTTGTTAATTTGTTCACTTATTCAACTTTCAGAGTTCAAAGATACATTTACTAATAGGGCTCAATAAGCAATTTTTTTAAAAAAAAAATCACGTTTCCCTATAATTGGTGATGGCATGGAACAGCTATTCCTTCTGTGTTTTGCTAGGAATACCTCTCTCTAGTTGATCCTTAGCAACTTATATGAGTGCAGGGTGTGAGCTGCCCTTGAGGTCTGAAGCTGATTTTAAACTCCGATTTGAATCTGATTCTGACTTGAAATTAGATGTTTAATCTATGGTAGGCTATAAGGGTAAAGAAAAAAATAGTTGAAGTGCTTCACCCAGAAATTAAACTTGCTTCCTTTATTTCCTTACCTATGACACACTCTAGATGACTAAGTAATCTGAATAAAATGTGATTGCTTTTTGATAGATTAAAAAAAATAGTTTAAATCAACATCGTTTATGAGTTTTATCCTAGCCCCAATTTAAACTGGAATATGAAATTGAATACTCTCCTCACAGTAAATATTTTATAGGTCTTTGCCACAAATTTTCTATGCACAAAGTTCCAGGAGTATCTAAAGAAATGTCTTTTGAGAATAAAATTAATTGCCTTTTGATACAATTAAAGTAACAGGCAGAGTGAGTCACTGCAATTACATTACTCTTAAATTAAAACG
>NW_007195039.1:0-778 GCF_000164805.1 Carlito syrichta | reverse complement strand
ATCGGAGGAAGGGTGTAAATAACAAAGCATTTACAATCCTTTTCTAACTTAGGTCAGATATAACTGCCAGAAACTTGTTTGCCTTGTTAATTTGTTCAGTTATTCAACTTTCAGAGTTCAAAGATACATTTACTAATAGGGCTCAATAAGCAATTTTTTTAAAAAAAAAAATCACGTTTCCCTATAATTGGTGATAGCATGGAACAGCTATTCCTTCTGTGTTTTGCTAGGAATACCTCTCTCTAGTTGATTCTTAGCAACTTATATGAGTGCAGGGTGTGAGCTGCCCTTGAGGTCTGAAGCTGATTTTAAACTCCGATTTGAATCTGATTCTGACTTGAAATTAGATGTTTAATCTATGGTAGGCTATAAGGGTAAAGAAAAAAATAGTTGAAGTGCTTCACCCAGAAATTAAACTTGCTTCCTTTATTTCCTTACCTATGACACACTCTAGATGACTAAGTAATCTGAATAAAATGTGATTGCTTTTTGATAGATTTAAAAAAATAGTTTAAATCAACATCGTTTATGAGTTTTATCCTAGCCCCAATTTAAACTGGAATATGAAATTGAATACTCTCCTCACAGTAAATATTTTATAGGTCTTTGCCACAAATTTTCTATGCACAAAGTTCCAGGAGTATCTAAAGAAATGTCTTTTGAGAATAAAATTAATTGCCTTTTGATACAATTAAAGTAACAGGCAGAGTGAGTCACTGCAATTACATTACTCTTAAATTAAAACGTAATTACAGTGGGGTGCAGGGTCTCCCTGTCT
>NW_007195038.1:0-787 GCF_000164805.1 Carlito syrichta | reverse complement strand
AGCAACTTATATGAGTGCAGGGTGTGAGCTGCCCTTGAGGTCTGAAGCTGATTTTAAACTCCGATTTGAATCTGATTCTGACTTGAAATTAGATGTTTAATCTATGGTAGGCTATAAGGGTAAAGAAAAAAATAGTTGAAGTGCTTCACCCAGAAATTAAACTTGCTTCCTTTATTTCCTTACCTATGACACACTCTAGATGACTAAGTAATCTGAATAAAATGTGATTGCTTTTTGATAGATTAAAAAAATAGTTTAAATCAACATCGTTTATGAGTTTTATCCTAGCCCCAATTTAAACTGGAATATGAAATTGAATACTCTCCTCACAGTAAATATTTTATAGGTCTTTGTCACAAATTTTCTATGCACAAAGTTCCAGGAGTATCTAAAGAAATGTCTTTTGAGAATAAAATTCATTTCCTTTTGATGCAATTCAAGTAACATGCAGAGTGAGTCACTGCAATTACATTACTCTTAAATTAAAACTCAAATACAAGTGTGGTGCAGGGTCTCCCTGTCTCAGATGACACTCTCCGACGTCAGTTCCTGGCTCAGCCCTCATGGCTGGTGCTGGGTGTTTATTAAGGGGTTGGTGGCCCTTGGCAGAGGGAGAGCTGCTGCACACACCAGAGTCATCAAGTTGACATGGCCCATGCAGATGACTCCATCCCGTTCATGGAAGCAGACAGGTCCCAGTTGGCCGGGACAAGCATTTCAGTCATCCCTTAGAAAGTATCACTTTTAAAAGCTCGATTAAAAGATCATCTGTGTATAATATATCTGG
>NW_007195037.1:0-799 GCF_000164805.1 Carlito syrichta | reverse complement strand
CTAGCCCCAATTTAAACTGGAATATGAAATTGAATACTCTCCTAACAGTAAATATTTTATAGGTCTTTGCCACAAATTTTCTATGCACAAAGTTCAGAAGTATCTAAAGAAATGTCTTTTGAGAATAAAATTCATTTCCTTTTGATGCAATTCAAGTAACATGCAGAGTGAGTCACTGCAATTACATTACTCTTAAATTAAAACTCAAATACAAGTGTGGTGCAGGGTCTCCCTGTCTCAGATGACACTCTCCGATGTCAGTTCCTGGCTCAGCCCTCATGGCTGGTGCTGGGTGTTTATTAAGGGGTTGGTGGCCCTTGGCAGAGGGAGAGCTGCTGCACACACCAGAGTCATCAAGTTGACATGGCCCATGCAGATGACTCCATCCCGTTCATGGAAGCAGACAGGTCCCAGTTGGCCGGGACAAGCATTTCAGTCATCCCTTAGAAAGTATCACTTTTAAAAGCTTGATTAAAAGATTATCTGTGTATAATATATCTGGGTTTATGATGCATTCAGATTTCATCATTTCCAATTCCCAGTCCCCCAAATGAGCATGCTTACATTTGACATAACAAGTCGCCAGCCCACGAGGATTTTCCTTTTGGTTTCCTCAAATGCTAATTATGTAA
Organism: Carlito syrichta; assembly: GCF_000164805.1. Lineage (NCBI taxonomy): Eukaryota > Metazoa > Chordata > Mammalia > Primates > Tarsiidae > Carlito > Carlito syrichta. The sequence continues at coordinate 167 of NW_007195037.1, read as the reverse complement.
CAAGTCTAATTCAGTTTATATGATTCACTTGAGCAGTAGGTGCTTCGATTACTTTATAACTGTCAAAAGGGATGTGAAGTCTCTCTTCTTCCTCCAAAACAATCACGCTGTGTACCCAGATCCTTTGCGTGCAGTGTTCACGTCCACCTGTGCTGTGAGCGAGGTCG
>NW_007195036.1:0-773 GCF_000164805.1 Carlito syrichta | reverse complement strand
AACTTTTTCAGTCATGTTTAGAAAAATCTTGCCAAAGTATGTAAGTAAAGTAACGATTCCCTAAGTAACATAACAGTCACCATTATTTATGCATTCTGAACTTTCTAAGGCTATTTTGAGTTTTTGTTTTGTTTTGTTTTTGGCAATTATTTTTTTAGCCATGAAAACCTTTTGGTGAGATCAATAAATTTGTTTTTGAGCTTAAAAATATAAAGAATAATAATGAACTTCTTCCCCTTTTTCTTATTTGTATATATTATCTTATGACATAAAATGAGAAGGAAAGATTTGAAAATGAATTTTAAAAATTAATATAAAAATTATACTTTTTTATTATGCTGTAAATACTCAAATTAATTTGAGTATTTACAGCAATTGCTAAATTATACATAATGTATCTCAGGTTAGAAAACATTGCATCACACTTTAAACACTAACACTTTACTTAATCATTATGCCATAGAATATATTTTTTAAAATAGGCATAAGCTCAAACATAGCATGCACAATGAAATACTGCAAACAATGTTTACAACATGGGCCTCAGTATTATCAAGATTAAGCTTTTTAAAAGATTAAAGTTACCTAAAACTTAGCACTAATTTTATTATTTTTTTATATTTTTGGAGAATTGTAAAATTTTTCAAATAATTATCAATAGGTGAGTGTATGTGTTTACTTTTTAAAATATTTTTATTTCTGTATTACAGATATGGTGTACAATTCAGGGTTAGGTGTACAAATGTTCATTATGCAGGTACCCTTTTTGATGA
>NW_007195035.1:0-1178 GCF_000164805.1 Carlito syrichta | reverse complement strand
GGCATGTGCAAAGTCAGAGAGTTTATGGGAACTCCTTGGGATTTCCACTTACTTTGGCTGTGAACATAAAACTACACTAAAAAATAAAGTTTACTAATTAAAAAGTATATACACATATATCCTTTGACATTGTTAAAATTTACTTCATTCAATCTGTCCATTTATTTTACTGCTAGCTCTACCCTAGAGGTGATCAAATAAATAAATGCATCTCTTCTTTTATATTGTTGTTATTGATTCTAAATATCTATCCAATTATTAAGGAGTCTGAGAAACCTTTTTCTCTTTAATACCTGTGTTATTTATTGTTTCAGATTAAAGGTAATGGCTAGTGACATAATGCCTATCTCCTAAATTAAAGAATTGAGAATCTGTGATTCATTCCATCTCAGTACATCCATCTTCTCTCTCCTGGGATCTACATGGTGGTTGTTCCCTGGGTAACTCCAATTAAGTCAGCATGTACATGAGCAAGACTCAGATGCTTTGAACTTGTGCCTGTTGTAATCATCCTCTTTGCTCTTAGTAGATTCACCCTCTTCAGCTACTTACTTTATAAATTTTATCTTAGTGTTACATTCTAGAAAGATACAAACATATTTAACGACTCAGTCAACCTTGACCAAAGAGCAAGTTAAAGTATTTTCCTGATAGAAATTACTGAAGACATTTATTTTTGCATTCATAAAAGCATCTTTAAATCACGTTTTATTTACTGTGCTACTTATGAAGATATTTTGCATCACAGTACAAATGTAGAAGACTTATTCCTCCTTTTCTGTTGAGTAAAGCATGGTTGATTATGTCTGTTTGGGGATACTTTTGAGATGTCAATTTTGATTTGAACAAAGGAAGCTGATTTGAATTTTCTAATATTTATATTTGTCTTCTGGTGAACTCATCATTGTGTTTCTATTGCCTTTATGTAAATGATAAAGATTCTGCTCATCACAAAATTTAATACATGGAAAGTCTCTGATGTTAGCACCATTGGCTTGATCCTCATGGAATCACTTTCACATGTGTCTCCCCTGGATGGTGGATGTTCTTTCTTTTCTATAACAAGTGGACATTAAAATGACGTTCTAAAATAGATTATCTTTGCCTCACAAGAAGAGATTTTGCCGTTAGTTATTCATAAGATTTCCTTTTTGTCAGAAATGCATATGGAAAGTTTG
>NW_007195034.1:0-784 GCF_000164805.1 Carlito syrichta | reverse complement strand
TTTTGGATTTATTGTAGAGATGAGGTCTCGCTGCCCAGGCAGTTCTTGAACCTGCGGGCTCTGGCAATCCATTTGACTCAGCCTCCCAAAGGCACGGAATTACAAGCTGAGCCACCGAGCCTGGCTCCATCTACTTTTAGAATAAAAGTCTCTTTTATAACCTATCTTGGTCAGCTTAATAGGGGAAAGAATTTACAACAATGTAGTTAGAAATATCAGTAGGGCTTTCTGGTTGATATCAAGCATTTAAGGTTTCTAATTTCCCTTTTAAGATTTGTGAAAAATGTTAAAGAATATAGGTCAAATATATGCCAGATTCCAAAAAGAGTTTCCAAAGAGTCACAGGGAGTTCATAGGAAAGGAACGCTCTCAGGAAGAATGATATAAACGTGCTGGAAAATGTGTAACACATTCTCATTTCTCCCTCTCTCTTTCTCTCTCTCTCGCAGAATCTAAAGAAAAAAGGGAGCCCATGGGCCCCAAAGAAAATTCTGAAGAGAGTTCTCTCAAAGTTTTCAATTTTTAGTACTGATCTTTTTATTTTTATTTTTTGTATGAGTTGGAGTCTCACTCTGATGCACATACTGGAGTGCAGTGGCATGCTCTCAGACACCGCAGCCTTGAACTGCTGAGCTCCAGCAATCTTTTTGCCTCAGCCTTTCAGGTAGCCAGAACTACAGGTGTGCGCTACCACGCCCGGCTAATGTTTTGATTTATTGTGAAGATCAGGTCTCGCCCATTGCTATTTTCTAATGTTATATTTCTGTGCGATCTATAAACTCGG
>NW_007195033.1:0-1113 GCF_000164805.1 Carlito syrichta | reverse complement strand
GTAAACAGCTCCATGAGCTGGGTGGGAGCATGCATTGTTTTACTGTTGCCAACATAGTTCTGATGTGTCATTTGTTCATTTTTCATCTTCCTGAACCTACACACACCACCCTCTGCAGCTGTAGCATCCTTGCATGACTTATGGCGCAGATTTTGCTTGCTTGAAACCAGACTACAATGGCCGACTTCAAAATTTTTGTATTTATCTACACCGAATTCTAGTAAAATACTTCCATCAACAAAGATATTGTTTGTTTTGCACAAAAAGAGTTACATTTCAGTCTTGAAACTAGGTCATATTATCATAACCACAGAAAAGGAAATGGCTTTTTCCGAATATTGACGTCTATAGCTCTTGCTTATTGATAGGGAAGGGGCAGTTACCATGGTGATCTCACAGCCTCTGGAGGGAATGCTATCATGGCCTTGTCTCCTGCAATCCACCGAGCTGGAAGAACCCCTCTGAAAAGGATCTTCTTCCATAGAAATTCTTTGAGTTAATGGAAATAAAAAGAGTTTGATTTCTGGAGTTTGGATTTGCCCACAGATTTGTTTTGCACTCTTCTCTCCTGTAATTTAAGAAAAAGCATTTACAATAAAGACAGTATATGTGATTTTCTCCAGAAACAAAGTTTAGGAGATGGTGTATTAATTATTCCAGAAATATGTTTGTTTTCAGACACAAAATAACCTTTGCCCTTATCCATGCGAGCTAAAGGGCTTGAAAACACACCACTTCAACTAGATTCTGCGCCAATGCATTTATCAGCATTTGGGGCTGTCAGAGTTTCAGTGTGTATTCTTAGTTGGAGACTACTCTCACAGGCATATAGAAATCTGCTCAAGTTGTGCTGGTGAGCGAATGACTTAATACTCATCCTCTATATTCACAGGACAGGAACAGACCTGCTGGTGGTGGCTCTGAGTCCAACCTCTCTCACAGCACAGGTGGACATGAACACTGCATGCAAAGGAGCTGGGCACACAGCGTGATTGTTTTGGAGGAAGAAGAGAGGCTTCACATCCCTTTTGACAGTTATATAGTAACCAAAGTACCTACTGCTCAAGTGAATCATATGAACTGAATTAGACTTGTTACATAATTAGCATTGGG
>NW_007195032.1:0-792 GCF_000164805.1 Carlito syrichta | reverse complement strand
CGAAGTTTTCTTATTATGTAGTCGATTTCCTTGATTGTTATTGGCCTATTTAGGGTCTCAATTTCTTCTTGTTCCAACCTAGGTAGGTTGTGTGATGTCAGAAAGTCCACCATTTCCTTATGGTTTTCAAGTTTGTTTCCATACAAGTGTACGTAGTAGTCTCTAATGATCTTTTGTATTTCTTCAGGGTCAGATGTGACTTCATCTTTTGTGTTTCTGATTGTGCTTATTTGGTTTTTTTTTGCATTTTTCTTGGTCAGTCTAGCTAGGGGACCATCAATCTTGTTTACCCTTTCGAAGAACCAGCTTTTTGTTTCATTGATTTTTTGTATTATCTTTTTGTCTTCTATGTCCTGGATTTGGGCTTTTATTTTGGTGATCTGGATTCTTCTGCTGAAATTAGGGTTTTTGTGGTCTTGCTTTTCCAGCTTCTTTTGGTGGCTTGTTAGGTTGTGAATTTCTGTTCCTTCCATTTTCTTCATGTGTGCTTGTAGGGATATAAATTCCCCTCTTACTGCAGCTTTCAAGGAGTCCCAGAGATTTTGGTAAGATGTTTCTTCATTTTCATTTGTTTCCAGGTATCTTTTGATCCCTGTTTTGATTTCGTCATTGACCCAGGAGTTGTTTAGCATCGTGCTGTTTAGTGTCCATGTCTTTGTGGGTTTTGGGGGGACTTTGTTGGTGTCAATGTTTATTTTTATTCCACTGTGGTCCGAGAAGGTGTTTGGTAGAATTTCGGTCCTTTTAAATTTGCTTATGCTTGATTTTATGGCCGAGTATGTGGTCGATCTT
>NW_007195031.1:0-684 GCF_000164805.1 Carlito syrichta | reverse complement strand
CAATCCTCCCAGACAGCTACAAATACAAGCCTGTATCTCCATGCCCAGCTCACCGATGACACTTTGGAGATAGAGATGAGGCTGCGTGATGTTAGACAGTCGCGTCTCCAAGTCCTGGGCTCCAGCAATCTTCCGTCCTCAGTCTGCCAAAGTGCTGGACGAGAGGGGGGAGATTCCAGGCCTGGCCTACCCTTAGCAGGAGTCGTCCTGGTGCGCGATGAAGTGTGCTTTGATTGCTGGGATACGCTTCCTAGCTGTCCATAGCCAACGATTTCGCTTGCTTTTCTTATGGAGCTACGAGTCTCCTTTACTTCTCACCACGAATATTCACCCCTCAACCTTGCGGAAAGCACCCTTGGATTTGTTCTTGCCACATACTCTCCTTGAACAGTAGCCAACCCTTTTAGTGGTAATTTCAGAGGGCTGTGATCATACGAGGGGCCTCTAATGCGAGGAAAACCTCCTCTAAACCCATGCTGTGGAGCCAAAGGTAAGGACAGAGACCCACTTCTCTTGGAGTGACACCCATGCTTCAGGATGGGTGCTGAGTGAGGTCATGTTTTCAAGTCCTCACAGGTGGCCGCCACCAGCATGCAACCTCTGCTCTACAAGAAAAGCAGCTTGCAGACAATTTGACCCCATTTTCCCAGCCTGCCAGCCCGGGACAGAGCTCCAATCCTGTGA
>NW_007195030.1:0-1104 GCF_000164805.1 Carlito syrichta | reverse complement strand
CCATCTTCCGTCCTCAGTCTGCCAAAGTGCTGGACGAGAGGGGGGAGATCCAGGCCTGGCCTACCCTTAGCAGGAGTCGTCCTGGTGCGCGATGAAGTGTGCTTTGATTGCTGGGATACGCTTCCCAGCTGTCCATAGCCAACGATTTCGCTTGCTTTTCTTATGGAGCTATGAGTCTCCTTTACTTCTCACCACGAATATTCACCCCTCAACCGTGCGGAAAGCACCCTTGGATTTGTTCTTGCCACATACTCTCCTTGAACAGTAGCCAACCCTTTTAGTGGTCATTTCAGAGGGCTGTGATCATACGAGGGGCCTCTAATGCGAGGAAAACCTCCTCTAAACCCATGCTGTGGAGCCAAAGGTAAGGACAGAGACCCACTTCTCTTGGAGTGACACCCATGCTTCAGGATGGGTGCTGAGTGAGGTCATGTTTTCAAGTCCTCACAGGTGGCCGCCACCAGCATGCAACCTCTGCTCTACAAGAAAAGCAGCTTGCAGACAATTTGACCCCATTTTCCCAGCCTGCCAGGCCCGGGACAGAGCTCCAATCCTGTGAGTGGGCAACAGGTGGAGGAAGGAAGCCCCAGCCTCTCGGACTCACTTGCCAGGAACTGAACCTCCAGGACTCAGAGCTGGAAAGAAGACACTGACACTCTGGTCTGGGAGCTGAGGGAAGACACAGCACCAACTTCTCGACCACACTCAACCATGCAGACCTTTCACTAGGTACAGCTAGCGCCGGGGATAGGTCATGGCCGTGTGCCACCTATTCTCAATGCTTTCACGGAGACCAAACATTTCTGGTGGCTGCATGCCTAACTTAGGACAAACTCCACAGACTTTGAAGAACTTTTTGAAAGCAGCTGCTATCATGGGTTATGACTGTTCTCTGAGTGGATGTCCACAGAGCTCCCATACTGTTGGTGTGGGCTTGGAATCTCTATGCTTTTTCTCCAATTATTCATTGTAAGGCATTCATCAGCATTTCAGACACCAATCCACAGCCACGTATATTAAAATGTATTAAATTAAACGCCATGCCAAGTGGGATTTATTTCTGGGAAACATGTGTAGCACAACTTACAAAACATAAATGGCATT
>NW_007195029.1:0-881 GCF_000164805.1 Carlito syrichta | reverse complement strand
ATTCATGCTTACCATGATATGACCTCCTATACTGCGATAAAAGAAGTAAAACAAGCCACTTTTTTGGAAATACAGGCAAATAGGCTAAAATGAGGTTAAAATACTATACCTTGATAATTAAGTTAATATTTACCTTCAGCTAAATGCCAGACATTTCGTATCTTTAGTCAGATAGTAAGCATAAAAAGAACAATTTTATTATGATTTTGGTATGCTTCCTCCATTAAAAACTTAAGGTTATATGATTGCAAACTTAGAGAATATAATGAAGAAACTTATACCCCTTTACTAATGAATATAGAAAAGGCCAAAATCACCTCAATTGCTATTTCTAACAATAGGCACAAAAGCAGTGTTCTGTTTAACTTGGTTTTCGCTAAGACTTTGTCATGCCTGTGTACATCAGTGATATTGGTCTGTGGTATTCTTTGTTTTTACTTTGCGTGTGTCTGTCTTGTTTTGCTATCAGAGTAGTTCTGGGCTCATGTAGTCAGTTGGGAATTATTTCTGCCTCTTCGATTTTGGTGAAGAGTTTAAATGAAACTTATATTTGCTTTTCACCTGCTTGGACAAATTCAGCTGTGAAGCCATCAGGCCCTAGGCTCTTTTTTCCTCCCTCTCTCTTTTCTTCCTCTTTCTTTCTGCTTTGTTTTGTTTTGTTTTGTTTTTTGAGTTGGGCTCCCCATCTGTTGCAGGCTGAAGGGCAGGGCACTGACCATCCTTCTGCTTTGGATCCTCTGCTTTATTTTACACAAAACTATTTGCTGAGTCAAAGATTGAGTGAATGATGAGCCTTCACTCTTCAAGGGAATGTTGGTGCCCGCTGATTACCTAAAGAGGTTACAATTATGAAAATGGCTTAGGTAATCCTATGATGCAAG
>NW_007195028.1:0-824 GCF_000164805.1 Carlito syrichta | reverse complement strand
TAATGTAGTATTGAAAGCAGTCAACAGGACTTTTGGGAGATATAGTGGGGAATAGATAAAGATAAAAAGCAATGCCTTCCCAAAAGCAGTTTACCAGTAGTTGTGGAGAAAAGGCTAACACATGAAACAGGTAAACAATGCTAAAAGTTACCTATGACTATTTATTTATATTTTTTTTAAAGATGTGGGATATAATTCAGGGTTAGGTATACAAACATTGATTATGCAGGTACCCTTGTTGATGAGGTATGCCCCTCCCTCCCTTAGCAGTTTCCCTCAAATGCCAATCTCACTGTCCCTCCACTGGAAGTTTCCCACTACTGCCAATCCCATTCTTATAGTATTATGATAATTGTTCAAGGCCCACTTATGAATGAGAACATATGGTACTCTGGTCTTTGTTTTGGTGATAGATCACTGAGTATGATCAACTCTAAACCTATCCAAGTTGCTGTGAAGTCCATATGTTTGTTCTTCTTTATGGCTGCATAATATTCCATTGCATATATATACCACATTTTTTAAAATCCAGATCTCTGACTGTTTTAAGTAAATGTTGCACACTGTAAGTGCAATAGATGACTAGAAAAAGCTACCAGTGGGGTCTTTAAGAACAACTTTCCCAAGAAATGGAACTTACATAGGACTTTGAGGATGATAGAGTGGGTAGAGGACATATTTAAGGAGATATGAATACAGCCTGAAAAGTGGAAACAAGCATAGTGTTTCTGTTTTGTTTTTTTTTTCCAAATAATGAAGAGATTAACTTAGCTAGGATGCCTGTGCATCAGGAGTTGGAAGTGATGGAGCTGTTTGCAAGCTTA
>NW_007195027.1:0-764 GCF_000164805.1 Carlito syrichta | reverse complement strand
TGGCCGACTACTTGGCTGACTACTTAGCTGGCCTAACTAGTCAGCTACTAGTTAGCTGACATAACTGGTCAGCTGACAAGTTGACCATCTTGTTGGGCGATTGGTTAGCTGACTTAACTAGTTGGCCGGCTAGTCAGCTGATCAGTTAACTGACTTAACTCGTCGGATGGCATGTTAGCTGATAAGTGAGCTGACTTAACCAGTCGGCCAGCAAGTAAGCAGACTGGTCAGCTTACTTAACTAGTCGGCCGGCTAGTGAGCCAACTGGTCAGCTGACTTTACTAGTTAACTGGTGAGTGAACTGACTGGTCAGTTGACTTTAGTTAGCTGGCTTGTGAGCCGACTGGTCAGAAGATTTAACTAGTCGTCTGGTGAGTGAGCCGATGGGTGAGCTGCCATAACTATTCGGTCGGCAAGCGAGCTGACTGGTGAGATGACTGAACTAGTCAGCTGGCAAGCAAGCTGCCTAGTTAGCTACCTTTCGTACTGTGAGTGAGCCAACAAGTTAGTTGACCTGTTCACTGGCGAGCAAGCGCACTATTTTGCTGATCGGTTGGCAGGCGAGCGAGCTGACTAGTTATCTGACTTGATGGAAAGAAAGTGAGCCCAGTAGATAGCTGACCAGCTAGCTGAGTGGCTAGCCAACTTGTTAGCTAAGTAACTAGCTGATATGACAGTTGACTTAACTAGATAGCTGACTAGCTAGCTGGCTACAAGCTGACATAGCTAGCTAGCAAACTATCTAGCTGTCTAGGTAGATGAAT
>NW_007195026.1:0-791 GCF_000164805.1 Carlito syrichta | reverse complement strand
ACTAGTTAGCTGACATAAACTGGTCAGCTGACAAGTTGACCATCTTGTTGGGCGATTGGTTAGCTGACTTAACTAGTTGGCCGGCTAGTCAGCTGATCAGTTAACTGACTTAACTCGTCGGATGGCATGTTAGCTGATAAGTGAGCTGACTTAACCAGTCGGCCGGCAAGTAAGCAGACTGGTCAGCTTACTTAAATAGTCGGCCGGCTAGTGAGCCAACTGGTCAGCTGACTTTACTAGTTAACTGGTGAGTGAACTGACTGGTCAGTTGACTTTAGTTAGCTGGCTTGTGAGCCGACTGGTCAGAAGATTTAACTAGTCGTCTGGTGAGTGAGCCGATGGGTGAGCTGCCATAACTATTCGGTCGGCAAGCGAGCTGACTGGTGAGATGACTGAACTAGTCAGCTGGCAAGCAAGCTGCCTAGTTAGCTACCTTTCGTACTGTGAGTGAGCCAACAAGTTAGTTGACCTGTTCACTGGCGAGCAAGCGCACTATTTTGCTGATCGGTTGGCAGGCGAGCGAGCTGACTAGTTATCTGACTTGATGGAAAGAAAGTGAGCCCAGTAGATAGCTGACCAGCTAGCTGAGTGGCTAGCCAACTTGTTAGCTAAGTAACTAGCTGATATGACAGTTGACTTAACTAGATAGCTGACTAGCTAGCTGGCTACAAGCTGACATAGCTAGCTAGCAAACTATCTAGCTGTCTAGGTAGATGAATTAACTAGTCAGCTAACTAGCTAGTTAGCTGGCTAGCTGACTTAACTATCTAGCTGACTAGCTGGCAGACTAG
>NW_007195025.1:0-1187 GCF_000164805.1 Carlito syrichta | reverse complement strand
CCAACTGAGGAAATTACTTCTGCACTTAAAAATTACTCTGCCCTGGTCAGTCTCTTTGGTCCAATATTCCCTCCATCTCTAGGGTTCACTCTTTGTTCAAATCCTCTGTAGTGTCCGGCAGTTGCCAAAAGACACAAGCAGTTAAAATGCAGAGACAAGAAGGACCAGAAACTGTGGATAGGGTAAAACTCAACTGGGGGTCTGAGGACTGTGGACAGTCATACTGCAGACTCAGCATCTTCTCCTGGGGTGTGATTATTCTCAGCCATGACCCAGACTACACTTGTGACTTTTTCACAAAAAGATGGACCTCCTCAGTACTCGACTGCCTATATATGTCCTTCATATTTCGTGTGACACAGAAAGTTATACTCTGAGTCAGGTACCTGTTGTCCCAGCTACATGAGAGGCTGAAACAGGAGTAATATTTGAGACCAGGAGTTCAGGGACATAGGGTGCAATGATTGAACCTGTGAGTGACCACTGCACTCTAGCCTGGGCCCCATAATAAGATCCTGTCTCTATAAAACAAAACAACAACAAAAATAAATTAAAACAATTTTTTTGGGAGTCAGGGTCTCACTCTGTTCCCCAGGCTGGAGTGCAGTGGCATAATCATGGCTCACTGTAGTCTCAACCTCCTAGGTATAGGATCCTTCTTCCTCAGCCTCTTGAGTAGCTGGGACTACAGGTGCACACCACTATGTCTGGCTAATTTTTTATTTTTATTTTTGCAGAGATGAGGTTGCTATGTTACCTAGGCTGGTCTCAAACTCCTGGGCTCCAAGCAGTCCTCCCACCTTGGCCTCCCAAATTGCTGGGATTATTACAAGTATGAGTCACTGTGTCCAGCCAGAAATTTTTTTTTTGGTAGAGACAGGATTTTGCATGTTGCCCGGGATGGTCTCGAATTCCTGGACTCAAGTGTTTCTTTCACCTTGGCCTTCCAAAGGGCTGGTATTACAGGCATAAGCCACTGTGTCCTGCTTTAAAAAAAAAAAAGAAGTACTCATTCTACTTTTTAAAATGTTTTAACTTTCTAAGGATCTTTGGAACAACAATTTTGCTATTGAGAACTCATGGAGATGACTGCAAGTCATATGCATGCATATACATGAATTGTAAGTATCCAAGAAGTGTTTTCTGAATGACAAATAAAAGAAGTATTACTTCATGGATAACAAATG